>NW_023276811.1:0-102821 GCF_003668045.3 Cricetulus griseus
CTGCCCTTAGACCAGAGTATACAGAGCGCATGTCTAAAAAGTTTGTATTTTGGTAGCAACTCCTCCTCTCTCATATAGTACACCCTGTTCCTCATCCAAAGCACAGGGTCCTTTGTGTGCACATCCCATTACACACTCAATGACCTCTGCAGGAAACCCATTGCCTCAGAGCTGGGAAACCTTGAGAGCAAACACAGGTTACATCCACACAGTAACTGTTGTTTCTGTGTAACTGAGTTACAGAAAAACTGGCCACAGAATAGAAAACAATGGAGTATTATTGATAGTGCTTGGAGGCAGAAAAGGCAAGGTGAACATGATGCATTTAAAATGTCAAAAACTATTTTGAAAATGTGAAAAACATTTTGTGACCGTGTGTTCCAAAGACTAGAGACTAGTATTAGAGCAGATGAAAAGTTTCTCATACACTTCCTATAAAGATGAACACCATAAATCAGAAAGATTCCAGTCTTTAGAAGTGGATACTAGTAGATAAGTAAAAATACAATCACACAGCACAGCCTGGATATTCCTTAAGTATATTATTAAGTACAGCATTGACCTGAAACAACAGGTTATTCTTCAGGGACAGTGTCCTGAGGTGAAGGTCATGGGGATATGAAAGATAGCACAAGTAGAAGTTAGCAAAGATAAATGCTAGGTTTGTGAGGTAATGCAGATGATATGCCCCAGACTAACTAAGCTTCTAGACAAGAATAGCCTCCTGTACATCACATAAATTAAGTGGGAGGTTGGAAGTATATGGGGGAATCATATGAAGCCATCAAAATATCATATAATTGGAGAAATTCTGGTAGAGAGATTACTCAAACATTTCCACACAACAGAAACAAAGTATCTCAAGAACATTACTGACTTAAGACACAGTGGCCTTAGGACAGAAAACAATAGCTCCATATGCTAGGAAGAGTTTGGTTCTCAGGATTTGAAGAGATACCACCAGATCATTCCTGGAACCAGATCATTCAAAGCTATATCAAAAATATTGCAGATTTTAGAAAGGAGCTCTGTTGATTATCAAAACATCAGGGCCCAATGAAAGCTCTCAAGCACAAACCCCAAGCTGTTACTGAGTCCCCTCTGGCTAAAGGCTTAAATGAAAGCCTTGCTTGATGAGGTGAGCTCTTAACACAACTGTGTTTTATTTACAAACAGTTCTTACCTGGTGTCATATTACCCACCTGACAAAACTGTATTTATTCTCAAGAAAAAAAAAAAACCTAGAATTTTATGACACCGGGATATAAGTGTTTTTGTGACCCTGTAATGCCTCCTTGTCCAGCTTGTTAGAGGTCTGTTTTTCCATATGTTGATGGGCCTGGTGGCTTGTGGTAAATCAGGGGTAGATACTTTGTAATTGTTTGGAGCCAAATGCCTAGGCAATCCTGATAAACAAATGTGTATCCTAGCATTCAAACAAGGTTGGTTAGAATGTACTTATCTTTGGGTGTTTCTGAGGCAGAACTCCACAGCTCAATTCTGTTTTGGGAGACATTCTATTTCCTAAGCATTGGTAAATCCTTTATATCAACTCTCCTACATTATGGCATATGGAATACTCCTACACTACACTTGAGATGCTGATGGACAATCTGCACAAAATTAACGATGAATGGAGATTGCATGTAAATGTTAAATGCAGAGTGTTGAATGTCAAGAAAATACTGGAAAAACTAGGCATCTCTGAGATAGGCAAGCTGCTTTCCATATATTCTACAAGAATTTTGTAGTTGTGCCAGGCGTTGGTGGCAAACACCATTAATCCCAGCACTTAGGAGGCAGAGACAGGTGGATCTCTGTGAGTTCAAGTCCAGGTTGCTCAACAGAATGAGTGCCAGCATGGGCTCCAAAACTACACCTCCAAAAATCCAAAAAGAAAAAAAAAAGAATCTTTAAGTTGACTAGATACCTGCTCCTATGTCTATCTCCCTGCTCATGATACTCTGATCAAATTAAACCTACAGAGCCAAATTATTGAGAGACCTCCCCCTAGGTCAAACAATTTACATGGGCCAAATGGGATTTCCCAAGACAGGGAATCTGGCCTCACTCTCCCCACAGATACAAGGAGGACTCAACACACTGTCTGACACACCTCAGCATCTGATCCTCCCCATCTGCAGACAGCATCCCCGAGCTCACCATTTTGTGGTTTTCCAGATCACTGAAGTTCTCAGCTCAGCTCCCTCTCGCAGCAACTGCACCACAGCAAACAAAACCGCTGTCTCCTCTTCAAAGTCAAGCCTGGTGAGCAGAAGAGCCCTGAACCTCTTCTGAATGGCAGGTCTCCTGGAGCGCCTGATTGGATAGTGAGGCTTGAGTGACAAGAGCGCCTCCCATAGGGTTAGAGTGTGCTTAAAGACACAGTATTGTGGTTCCTGGCCATGCCTCCCACAAAAGAAAAAATCCTTTCTCTAGATCTGCAACAATATTCATTTCAATAACACTGGCCCCGGACTAATTTGCAGACCCTGAAACCTTCCTGGTCTCCATAGGAACTTCCCGTTGTCCTCCAGGATATAATTCAAAAGGTTCTACACACCAAAGAACCTCCCTGACGATGCAACAAACCAAATGGTACCAAATCAAAATGAATTAGGAAAAGCTCACGTGGGAGACACAGCACGGGGATGGAGCAGATCGCTCCACAGCCTCCCTTTCCTCATTACACTGCCCCTCCCTCCCCTGCCCTCCCTTCAACCCCTGCCCTCCATCCACCCCCTCCCGTGTCTTTTACCCCCTTAAAAAATCACAAAATCCTACCTGTGTCCTAAGTCTTCTAAAATCCCGGGAAGGAAGTCCAGAGGCGAGCAGGCAGAAGAGTGGTTGCTTGGGAGCGCAGGGCACACTGGGAAATGTAGTCCCGGGCGAGCTCTCAGCAGGGAGCGGGAAAACTTTTCAAGGAACAGCTGACTCACCTGGCTGGCTTTGCAAGTGAATGAGCAAGTGAGTCAGTGAATCAGTGACTCAGATAATTGAGCCAACAAGGGAATTGAATGCAGGCGGCAGCCAGGTGACAGCAGTCAAGTCAGTGATGCATTTTACAAAGGGCAGGCTGGTGAGCATGGTGGGGCAAGCATGGTGATGGGGGGAGGGGGTGTTCATTCACGAACTCACCTGTTTCTGCATGCTCGCTCCTACCCGGTAGTCCATGAATGAAAAATCGAACGAACAAGGAATGAAAGATTACAGTAATAAACAGATGAATCTATGGATCGGATGGGGCCGGGGCAGTGGCTGGCAGCGGGCAGGCACTGGGGGAGCCTGCAGGGAGGCAGGGAGGGAGCCCAGCGAGGGCAAGTGGATGGGCTCTGGGCTCTGGGAGTGTTGGGGGTGGGGGGGATAGTGAGTTAAATAGTTGTTATTGTATGTTACATGAAATACAGAATGGCTGTAATTGAATACGAGTTTTCCTATTAACACATGATGAGCAGCAAGTTCACAAACCTATGTATAATATGATTTTTTTTTGCTTTTTTCAGACAGGGTTTCTCTGTGTAGCTTTGGAGAATATCCTGTCACTCGCTCTGGAGACCAGCCTGGCATTGAACTCACAGAGATCCGCCTGCCTCTGCCTCCTCAGTGCTGGGATTAAAGGTATTTGCCACCAATGCCCGGCCAAGAAAGACTAATATTTTTTTTTCAGCATAAGGTCTCATTTATTTTTAACTCTGTAAAAGTTAATTACTTTTACAATTTTATGCACACATAATACCCTTTGATCAATATTCTACTCCCCATTATTCTTTCCTTTGCCTGTCCCAGGAAATTCCTTCCTTCCAGGACCACCCCCCACCACCATGTTCCTGTATTTGTCAGTACAAGGTTATTTTCTTGACTAGGGACAATTTTCCAGTGTCTACTCAATGAAGAATATGACCCTATTAGACTATGAAATTTTTGCTGTGGCACACCTAAGGCACCATTGTAAATTACATGAAGTATTCAGCTTTTATTTCACACAATTTGGGAATAATTAAGACATTGTTGATTATCCTCGAATTGGACAGAGAGGCTAATTAGGTTCTTCTTTAACACCAGTTATATTTTTGGGGAAGCCTGTTTTTGCCAACTTTGATTCCAATGACTTATACATGTTAAACTTTTATTTTTCCTGATTTCTCATGTGCCTAAATGTAAGGCATACATCACTAATTGCAAGGCATCTACTATATTTGTGTTATTAATGGTGAAACACATATGTGCATCAGAACCATGATTGTAATGAGCATAGTAAATAAATGTCTTTTAGACATGTAAAAATATGTTAGTCAGTACCAATACAACATCCAAAAATGTCCCAGAAATGCAGAACCCAGTGACACACATAATCTTTACTAACAGACACAGTCCTAGAACCCCACAAAACCAATGGTCTTTACATTCCTTCATTGGAGAATATTATGTTTTTGAAAGACAAAACAAAACCTGCCTCAACATACCTGTGCAGTTTTCTAGTTTTGGAAAGTTATATTTAATCCAATGAAAAATATGTTTGTTTGATTATAATCTTTATCATTTTTGATGGTCACTGAGTTCCTCCCCACCCCTGTGGAAACAAAAGCAAATCTTCTTCCCTGATGTAACACATAGCTTGGTTTATATTCTGAGCTCAAAGTATCTCTGAATTATATAGGTTGCTTTAATTTAGCAGTTTCTTTTTTATCTAACATCTTCCAATGCTGTTGTTTCCTTTTCAGTAGCATTTGAAAAATATAAAGTTAATAATATATTATTTAATCTATCTCTGGTAGTCTTAATTTTCCCTTTTACTTTACTGAGCATATCTTTTAAGGCACCTCTTAAAGTGTTAATATAAGTAATCATTTTTTTCCCCTTTTGTTTTTTGAGGCAGGGTTTCTCTGTGGCTTTGGAGCCTCTCTTGGAAACAGTTCTTTTAGACCATAATGGTCTCAAACACACAAAGACCCGCCTACCACTGCTTACTGATTGTTGGTTTTACAGGTTTGCTCCACCACCACATGTCATAAATAATATTTATTAAGAAAAAATCAGAAGACAGATATGGGGTAAGAACCTGAAAGATGAGAGAACTAGTTGATCAGCCTCAGTGACTCCTATCTCCTCCATTTCTAAATCTAAAACAGAGAAGGATCCTCCCTCAGCCCATCCTTACTAATTCCAGTCTCCAATCTCTCCACAGTTTTCCAAACCTCTATGTTATTTTTGTTCAGTTAACTGGTAGCTCTGCTCTCTGATGGCACCCAAGCTTTATTATAAAAATATGATCAAAAAACCACACAACCCCCAGGACTTCACTTCTTATCCGTCTCACACGTTTGCTACTTCCATTCCTCCTATGAAAGTGTCCATGACAGATGTCTCATAGCATGGACATCTCAACATCCTGTGGTCTCAAATGCAACTCAGCTTCATCTTCACTGCTTCATGCAATGAACTCTCACAGACTCTTCACTTGGGGTCTTATTGTCAAAAACATAGATGTGTAATATAGTGAAGAACTGACCACAGAAGAAGAATCCATCATCTTTATATTTTGCATCTTTATTGTTTGCAAAGTCAGTAAAAAATAGGTGATGCTGCAATGATTTTGTGGACCCTACCAAGCTTGAATCAAATTTGCCAGATTTTTAATAATGTTGCTCCTGAGACAAGGAATTACTTTGCCTATTCATTCAGTATGGTAAGGGCATTGGTGGATAGAGTTGTGAACTTGGGCTACCTTCCTAGTCTTTTAATGAAGAGAACCTCAGTTCTGAGCAGTCCCGAGTCATGAATGGCCACACTGCTGGGTCTGCTCTCAGCACACTGCAATCAGAAATGGAAAGACGTGGACACCGCCCCAAACTCGGCCAAGTCCCCGGGCAGAGCCAAGAAAACCAGGCCCCTGCCGAGGCGCCTCCTCCGTCTCCACCGCAGCCCTCGGCCTCTGCAGCCTAGGAGACAGCTCCCGCCCGCCCGCCCGCCCGGGGCTCGCCTTACAGTGGGAAGGATTGTATTGGCTCATGCTTTGAGGGAAAGTGTGGTGGTGACAGAAGCAGCTTGGGCTGTAGTGATGGGAACTTGGCTGCATTTGTATAATCTTGACAAAGAGCGGGGCTGTAAATCTTAAGACCCCATCCCCAGAGACTGACTTCCTCCAGTTAGGTCCCCACCTCCTAACGATTCTACAGCTTCTGAAAACAGCGCCACTTGCTGAGAACAAGTCATTAGATATGTGAATCTGTGGGGAACAGTTTACATTTAAAGCCTAACCACTTTGTAAATGGTTGGCAGTGTTCTATGTATCCTAAATTAAATGTAATATTTAAAACAGGGGTGCTTATTACTTTTGGTGTCCATTTCACACAAGATAATGTAACTACACTATAATACTTTGATTTTTTTCTTCCCCCACAATGCTGTGGGTACTCTTTCTAATTCCACTTACTTTGTCAATAATGCAAAATGTATAATGATATTACAGGGCTGCGTTTGAGCTTTTAAAATCATAGTTCCATAGGCTATCACCTTCTAAAATAAACATGACTTGCTTTAAGATGGGCCAACCATGCTATTTAACTCTGAAAGGGTCTAGGCAGTTTTTTTCAAGACAGGGTTTCTCTGTGGCTTTGGAGGCTGTCCTGTAACTAGCTCTTGTAGACCAGGCTGGTCTCAAACTCACAGAGATCCACCTGCCTCTGCCTCCCAAGTGCTGGGATTAAAGGCGTTTGCCACCAACACCCAGCGGGTCTAGGCATTTTTATTCCTGGCTTGCTCTGTATGAAGGGAAAATCCATAGTTCTTGGAAGATTCCTGATTTTTGTCCCTCCTGTTTGTGTTTGGGAATAGAAGCATCCTGTATTTTAGACTGGTGCAGAAAGAGAGGAAACTGTGTGCTTCTGTTGCTGGTGAATGTGGTCTCTTTAGTGCCATGACTTGGAACACTTGCTGATGAACATGACTAACACATCCAGTTATCTTTGTTCATTGCATTTATCTATGTGTGCATGTGTTGATGTGTATATTCGTGAATGTGTGTGTGTAGGTAGAGGTTGACACTACATGTTTTTCTTGATCTCTTCTTGACTATTTGATCAAAGGCAGGGTTTCTCACACAACCTGGAACTCACTGATTATTGATTTGACCCAACCACTAGGTCACTGAGTCCCAGAGACCATCCTTTATCGTCTCCTCAGGGCTGGGACTGCAGTCAAGCACTGTAGTACCTAACTTCTTATATGGGTGCCTGGGATTTGAACTCCTGTCCTCAAGCTGTGCAACAAGCACTTTTCTAACTGAACCAGCCCCCCCAGCCCTATTTTCTTGGCTTTTGAATAATACTGTAGGCTAACAGGAAGTTCTTCACAGGTTATGCAACTCTCTACAGTGAAGCTGTGGCGTGTTTTAAAAGCTGGAGAGGGAGCAAACAGAGAGCATTTGAGATTAAGATCTCTGCCTAGTAATTTAGGTTCATGCCAAAGAAAGAACTCAGCGACAAAGTTGGGAATTGGGAGGAAGTTTTATCACAGAGTGAAAGTGTAATCAGAGATGCAGCAGGGAAGAGCATGAGAAGGGCTGTTTGCAGCCAGCTGCTTCCCAGCACCATGGCTGACCAGGAACTCTCTATGTAGACCAGGCTGGCCAAGATCTGCCTCCCTCTGCCTCCCAAATGCAGGGATTAGAGGTGTGTGACACCAAACTCAGCATATAACCTACTTTTAAAGATTCATTTATCTGTGGGGGGCAGAGGGTTTAGGGGTGTGAGTATAGGTGCCAGAGGCATCAGATACTCCTGTTGATGGAGAATGACAGTTGTGAGCCACCTGATATGAGTTCTGGGACCTGAATTCAAGCTTTGAAAGAGCAGTATGCGTGCTCATAAGCACTGAGAATCCTTCCAGCCCCAGCTGGCATAGTTTTACACATGGAAAGTTTGCTGGCTCCTTTTGTTATGTTTCTTACACTGAAATTATGATGTGGTGGTTCTGGGAATCTCCAGCTCACCAGTACTCTAATCGTCGGCTCCTTACTGGCAAAAAGAGACCTGCATGAGTGACTAAGCCATAGATCTTAAGATGGAGAGTGCATCCAGATGTGTCCCATGCAGCCTCAGGGGTCTTCAAAGAGAAGAGAAGAAAACAGTGTCAGAATAGGACATGTGATAACAGAAGCAGAGACGAGAGAAAGAAGCAAGACAGAAAGGAGCTAGGCTGTTGACTTGGAAACTGGAGGGTGGGGCAACAAGCCAAGAGATGCAAGAGACCCCCAGAATCTGAAATAAAGCAAAAGCCTGGGTATTGGCTGAGAAGAGAAGAAGGCTCTCTGCTTTGCATCCCATGCCTCTGGGGTGACACCAGTCTTTTCCAGTCCTCTGCACACAGCTGTGGCCCTCACCTCTAGGGTTGTAGGTGCTGCTCTCTACCAGCTGCTATGTGGACAGCGTTTGTCATCCTGCTTATATATTCCAGAAACTGATAAATTATTTACTGTTTTTAAATGATTGTTATTGCTGGGGGAAGTTGTTATTTTAAATTATGATATTAATGGGATCCTCACTTTCTATACAAATTATTCATGTCCCTTGGTCTACTATCTTGTGGGAAAGCTCCCATGAACTTCAATACTCCAGACACCAGGTGATGATGTGTGTGTCAGGAAATCCTCAAAGCCCAACACGGCTGAGCCTTGAAGGACACGGCATGCTGCCACAGGCAAAGTTTGAAGCCCTTATCATCAGATACAGAATTATTGTTAGTTCCGTTTAGGGCTGGGTGTGGCTCAGTGAGCAGAACATGATGTCAGCAATTCTAAGGACCCTGCTTCAAACACGGAACCAAAGAGAGTAAGAGACACCCACACAGAGGGAATGTGAAGTCTCTATTCAGCGATTTGGAAGCACCCCCGGTACAAGGGTGTACCCTACAGACAGCACAGGATGTTACCCACATTTCCAAAATGATTGGAAAATGACGTTAATGAAGCATGGATTTTTCAGTTGTTCATAACAATGATTATCATTCATTCAATGCTCAGTTAAATATCTGCTCCACACAGTTAAATGACTACTGCCTGGTGCTAAAGTTGCAGTGGTGAGTGAGAGTGAGTCAGATTTCAGGGCCCTCCTCCTGCAATCACACAAACCTCTGGAAAATAGCATCGCTGGTTAGTGCTGTGCAGGAGCCTGGGGAGAGGGTTTGCTGGCCCAGAATAAAGGGGAGAAGAATGTACCTGTGTGAGTGGACATAAGAAGAGCCATATTGTGCATTTTATGTGTGTGCACATATCATTATTGCACAGACAGGTCTAATAGGAGTACTCAGCTTCTGGGTGGAGGGACATTGTGTTTGGTTTTTTTTTTTTTTCTGTGAAATAAAGAACCTGAGTGAATGAATGATCTGTTAGGTGCTTTCCAAATTTAAGGCTACCTCCTGAAATATATGTGTTCATTAGAAATCAAATTTGCATTACATATACATGTCGATGTACACATACATACATGTACTTTCTGTTCTGCAATAGTTTCTTTGAAAAAAATTTTGACCATTATTTAATCATATGTATGAGCATTTCCTTATATACACATGGGAAGAGAGAGGACTGTTACACATACAAAATATAAAAATAATTTTCCTTTTCACTTAAAATGACCTGACATGAGCAAACACATATTTAATTCTTTCTGGGAGTCATGCTGACTATAGAAAGTCATTTTGATTAGCTTTTAGGCATGATGTATTCCCAGAGGACTCTGGCTCCTGGGTTTATTTTAAACTTGAAAATCTGTGACATGTTAGGATGACAGTGTTAACCCTTGCTGTGGAACCATCGTCTATGCCAGCAGATGGCTGAGTCTGTTTGTGCATGCTGCTCTGTGGCTGCGCTTGGCCACCACTAAGTCTGAGTATCGGGTGAAAGCCTGGAGAGTTGGATGAATGACAAGATGCCTGGTCCACTTTCTGAGAGAATGGCTCTCACCTTTATTGTGGAGCAGCCTAAAATACAAACTTACAAAAACCCCAGGTGAAAGGGTTCACAATAGGACATTGATGTTAGTAGGATGGGGTCAGATAAAGAGGGATTACCCATGGTTATGAGGGAAAACAACTCAGAGACCCTGTGGTGTCTGGGTCCCTACATCTCCCCCTTCTTTATATATAACAAAACAGTTTTCAAGTAAGAACTATAAGATTTTAACCATTCTTAGTATGTTACTATAACTATCTATCTTCAACTCCATCAAAGACCATAGAAGGATAATATATAAACTCTAGAACTGACAGAGACATCTTGCTTCCTAGACAGTCACCCAGAGTTTCTTGGTAACGTTGGGGCATCCATTTTTAGCCTACAGGTCACAATGTGTCTGACAGACTTCTCAGCAAAGCAGGAAATTCTAAACTCTCCACCTGCAATGGCAGTTTGTCCGTCACCTTTTTTCTGTGTCCTATAGAACATCTGGTAGACTCTTCCATGAGCAGGGACTTTTCATGACTGTCCATCTTGTTTAAGCACTCACTTTCCAGTGGGTCCTGCATGTCCAGTTTATAAATCAACAGTCAAACAGTTCAGGCAAGAGCAGCTTCTTGCCCAAATGGCTAGGCTTGCCCTGTCAATGGCAAACTTTATTTCTTTGATGCCCATCTTCCTCTCAGATGTAACTGCTGTGCCAGGAGCAGTTGTGTCTCACTGTCAATAAAAACCCTAAACCATTTAAATGCCATATATTCCGTAGGTCTTTGAATGGTTTGAAGAATATCTATATATCTAGAAACCTAACTAATATCAACAAATAAAGATCCATTCCAATACAAAGTATCAACAAATGAAGATCCATTCCAATACAAAGTATCAACAAATGAGGATCCATTCCTACACAAAGTATCATTTCTATGTCATATTCCTCCTTTTTCATTTAAAAAGTGATTGACTGTGAGCACTACCATTTCTAACCGACCAAATTTAAATGAAAACAAATATTCAGATCACCCAGGGCCACTGCTTCAGGTGTTTCTGCCCCATGAAACCATACCAGTCTGCAAGGTATCCACAGCTCTTCACCTTCTGTGGTGAAAAAAGCAGAAATTTCCCTCCCAACTAACCTGTACTTTAACAACTGTTGCTCCTTCCCCAACAATTACACGATTCAAAGATAACACAATACCATTCTTTTGTTAACAGTCACACATTTATGATCACATTTCATACACACATGTGTGGCCACACCATACATACAGGACATACATACATCTTTTGAACAAACCTCACAAAGGAGAAGAGGTGTCAGGGAATGGCCATCCTTACCATAGCCTGGCATCTTTGGAGGATCTTCACAACTGTCACATCTTTGTAAATTCCTGTATGGCCTTTTGTAGGACCTGGTTCTTTTCTTCATCTGTTTGGACATATTCGCCTTTCTTATCTGATGATTGATGATGTGGATGGCTTGTGTTGAGGGCTTGGGGAGGGTTGCTGGAAGTCTGGGTCTATGTAATTCACATTTCCAGTACTCTCTTTTGGAGCTGGGTTGTTAGTGCCACTGGGTACAGGGGATGAAGACATTGGGTTCTGCACGGGGACACAGTTCTCCTCACTGTCTCCAGAGTCTGTATTGGAGATGGAACGGCAGTACTGGGAAGACCTTGGGTTAAAGGTGTGGTTGAACGTGGACCAAGACTTGGTGACAAATGACTTGAAAGGGAGCTCATTGATGACAGTGTTGTTACTCAGGTCAAGGGGTACTGACTTTGCTTTTCGGCCAGGCTTGAGGGGCAGATTGAAGGGTGTGGTTGGATCTCACTTCCTTGGCTGACAAAATGATGGGGCATTGTGCTCATGGGAATGTCAAAACATGGGTTTATGGGCATATAATAGAAATCAGAGCTGGCACTGTCTGATCGACCCACGATAGACTTTTATAGAGATTTAATAGAGCAGCAGGCAGTTTCTTCACCTCGTGTTGGATACTTGTAGTCACTGACTGGAGGTCTTTGCTGAGGGCTGCCCCTGCAAGGTGTCTTTGGGTGTGGTGGGGCAGCTGAGGCTGAGTCCACTGGGAGGTCTCCAAATTCCCCACACAGGGTGTTTCTGGGTGCCTTGAATGTGTACACATCCTGACTATCTGCCACAGACCCTGATGGGAGTAGGGGCTGACTGGAGCTGCTGAATTCAGCTGGAGAAGAGCAGAGATTATGACTGACTAAAGAAAGGTTTCTCAGGGTGTCAATGTTCTCTTAGTTTGACTAAAGCCGCAGATCTGGCAGATGCTCTGGATCCACCTATTCCTGTCAGCCTCTGTCTCAGCCACCAGGTAAAAGGTGTGCTCATTGATAATGATATCAAACATGAACCTCTTTTGGAGCTCTTGTTGGTTGAAGGTCAGGGCTACATCCAACTGCGTACAGAAGTTTTGGTTGATGATCCCCAGGGGTTTCTTGCAGTGGTCATTCTTATAGTATTCTAGAACATCTGAGTCACCACACATCTTACCGCTCCGCAGGATGAACCAGAATTTCTTCCAAGCATAGTGCCCCAACTTTTTCTCAGGAGGTGATTTCTCCAGCCAGCCTGTGCACACCACATCAGTTTCGTCTGACTGGAGCACAGTGGACTCCAGTGGACAAGGGCTCGGGCTGCTGGTTCAGCTGGCTGCTGGTGGGTAGTTCGTGGAGGAGGGATTCCTCAGAGGCAGATTTCCCTGAATTCTTTAATAATTTTCTCAGCATTATTGCTTAATCCAATGTTAAAATGAAATCTTACCAGTACCTTATCTCTTTAAACTTTCTCTGTGTAATTGACTGTGATCTCTATTCCAATCCAACTCTCTTAGAATTTGAGGTGCCTATTTTCTAGTAACTTTTGCAATTCACCCTCACAACTCCTTACTTGCTTGCCAGCATTATGAGGGTGATCTCTCAGGGTCCCCTTTCATTCCTGTTCTCAGTGGGACCTCAATTCGTGGCTTCTCATGGCCACCACTAAGTCTGAGTATCAGGCAAAAGCCTGGAGATTTGGATGAACCACAAGATGCCTGGTTCAGTTTCTGAGAGAATGTTCCTCACTTTTATTGTGAAGCAGCTTTGTATACAAACTTCCAAAATCCCAGATCAAAGGGTTCACATCATGATCCTAGTGGGGCAAGTTTAGGAAAACAGGAGGTACCTGTGGTTATGCTGGAAAACAACTTTTAGAGACCCTGTGGGGGCTGTGTCCCAACATCCAATGAGTCATCAAATGGCTGAAAAATATTAGCAGGAACCAGGAACACACAACACTAAGGAAGCCAAATTGGGGCCTTGCCATCCTGTGTGAAAACACAAATAGAACCCAGGGTCCACACCAAAATTGTATCTGGCCCTTTCCAAAGGCCTGAGGGAAGGGCTCTCCAATTAACCAAAGGTCTTTTCTGTGCAGTGGACCACGAATGTCGGTCTGTTGCGGAGTTACCAGAATCATCCACACTTAAAAAATTTAAGATAGAAAATAAGTGATAGAGTTAGGGGAGCCAAGGTGACCCTCAAGGTTCCCCTTCTTTACTTTATCTAAATAGGCTTTTAAAGTCTGTTGGGCATGTTCCACAATAGCCTGTCCTTGGGTGTTGTAAGGAATACCAGTTTTGGGGGTAATTTCTAAATCTTGACAAAATTGACTGAAACCTCTGTTGATATAAGCAGGGTCATTATCAGACTTAATTTCTTTTGGGACCCCCATATAAGCAAAAGGCTGTAGACAGTGGCTTTTAACATCTTTTACCTTTTCACCAGAATGGGCAGAGACAAATATTAGTCTACAAAAAGTATGTACAGAAACATAAACAAATTGCAATTTACCAAAGTGTGGTACATCCATCTGCCACATCCATCTGCCATCCATCTGTTGTGATTGGGCAACAGTCCTCGGGGATTAACTACCAAGTGAGGCACTGGAAGAAATTCCACACAAATAGAGAAATTTTTAACTATTTCAACAACTTGTTCCTTGGTTATCTCATTATAAAATCGTAAGAACCCTGCGCTGAGATGAAAGCACTTATGCAAGGATTGTGCTCTAGTGAGCTCTTTGTGAAACTTCAATGATTTGAGTGTACCTGTTGGCCATGTGATTTCTTTCACTGAGAGATCCTGGTGAATGGGTATGGGCCCTAAGATGTCCCACAAATACAGGTTCACTCCGTTGCTATAGCAGACCCTGTATCTGTAACAAACTCTCTTGTACTCTGGAGATAGTGGCAAAATAGGCAAGCACCTCCAAGGGTTGGACAATTTGAGCTAGATATTGACTATCAGTATAGATGTTAATGCTTCCCTGAGGAAGAGTTGTAGAGCCATGGCCAAGGCACAAATTTTGGCCATTTGTGCAGAAGCTGCAGCAAATATGGCTATCTTAATGATAGGATAAGATACAACTATAGTTGTCCATTTTGAAGAATCCTCTGTGAAAACCATTCACCCCCTGGAAATAGGCTGAGACCATTATCTTTGGAAAAATCAAAGGATGTATCTTAAAAAAGGAAACCAGATTATTGGATAGGTAATAATTATCAAAATTACTCTGGGTAGCAGAGAGAAAAATGCTCAAATCATAACTATTATTTTGTAGTGACTCTATTTGTTGACAGGATAAGGGTGTAACAACCTGATCTGGCTCCTTACCAAAAGTCTTCAAAGCAATCTTTTTGCTCTTTAAATAGGAGTGCAATTATAGCTTGGGGATAGGATACCACTGATTTCCATGGGGAGGCCTGAGAATGAAGCCAAAGAATAGGACTCTCTTGCCAAAGAACTCCTGTAGGAGAATGAGCAGAACAAAACACTAATAATTTTAAAGGCTGGGCATAATCTATCTAATCCAAATTTGCTCCTTCTAAGGCCTTTTCAATCAAATGGATTCACTTCCCTCCTCAAGTAGTGAGACTCGAGGAGAGTTGTGATCTGAATCACCTTGTAATATATTAAAGAGAAAGCATTTTTGAATAGTCTAACTAAACTTATGAAGGAAGATAAACTCTAGGGCATGCTAAATGTGAATCAAGGGAAGCCCATAAATCTGTGATTCCAAAGTCTTAGGTCTCAATGCAGCTGTAATTACTAATTAATTCACTCAGTGACTAGATGAAACAGAGCAGAGATGGATCAAAAGCTTCACTACTCCAGGTCACACAATGCTCACAGCTGGTAAGAGAATTAGCGTGGAATCAACTGCATGCACCAAACCCCAGGAAGACAGTCGCAGGTCTTTAATCTCTTCCACAGCCATTGCTAGTTGAAGTCCAAAACCCAGGGAATACTGCCACTTAGAGAAAAGAGGTTTCCACTGTCACTTTAAAATAAGCATTTAAGATAAAAGCTGAAAGTTTGCACGAATAGAAAAAAATAGGGTTAGATAATGCTAAAACAAATGCTAATAATTCAGTGTAATGTACAAAAATTACCACTTTTAACTTGAGTATGCCTTAAGAAAAGAGTACAAATTGTATTTACATAATTATACACTTTGTTTTTGACTTCTTTTTCTTCTTTTTACCATCTTTGCTCATCTTTTCTTTATGATTTCGAATTTCTCGGACTAATGTATAGAAAGCATCATCAACACCCAGATTACATTACAATGCATTTTTTTAATCTTCACACGGCCAGGAGTCTTTTCTTCTTTGTTGAATTTTTTCAATCTGTACTGTCGGATCTCTCTCACCAATGTATAAAAAGCATCCTCCACTCTCTGTCTTGTCTTTGCTGAGGTTTCAATAAATGGAATCCCATAACTTCCTGCTAAGTCCTGAGCCTGTTTTGTGTCTACTGCTCTAGAGGGCAAATCACATTTATTCCCTACTAGGACCATAGGCACATCTTCAGCGTCTTTACTCTTTTAATTTGTTCTCTGTAATGGTGAATAGCTTCAAATGATTTAGTATTATTCATGGCAAATACACAAAGAAAGCCCTCCCCAGTCCTCATGTACTGGTCGCTCATTGCACTGTACTCCTCTAGACCTGCTGTGTCGAGAATGTCCAAGTGACAGATTTCTCTATCAATTACTACTTGTTTCCTGTAGGAGTCCTCTATTGTAGGATCATATTCATCCACAAAGAGATTCTGAATTAGCTGTATCGTCAAGGCACTCTTGCCTACGCCATCAGCTCCAACTACCACAAGTTTATACTCAGTCATTTTCAGCAGGCCTCTACCGGCCGCGTGCCACACCTCAGGTTTCTTGCTGGCTCTCTCCAGGTACGAAATGGCACGGGAGCCAGACTCTGGGCAAGCCGCCGCCTTCCTCCTCCCCCTCCACTGCCGCCTCAGCTGCAGAATCGCAACAGTAGTAATTTTTAAACTACGTCTGATCCAATTAATATCACCCAGAAACCTCTGAAAACCATTTAAAGTTTGAAGGGTGTCCAGCCGAAGACTAATCTTTTGAGGGTGCACCCCATTTGCCACAACCAAGCATGTCTTAGGTTTGGCTCCCTCACTGACCTTATTTCCCTGCATAGCAGAAGCAATAACTTGTCCCATAATGTGGTGTCCATCTATATCTCTACAAATGTGAATGTAATCATTGAGGCTTTTGGCCTTGTGAGGTGGTAAAGCCTCTTTACAGTACTTGTTGGCATTTTTTAAAACTAGTTTTCTCACTATAGACATGACATTATTGGTATCCCCAAATATATGTCCTGCAAGCAGCTGCTGAGATTTGTGCATATACAGCTGGATCATAAAGAATTTGCTGACCTAGGTCTGCATAGGCTCCCGTAGTAGTAAGCATTTCTGTAAGGAGTTCTTTTCAGGGAAACCTGCAGCCATGTTGCGCTGTACCATTTGGTTACATAGCTGTTGGAATTCACCTCTCCAAATCAAATAATCTCCCCTGGACAGCGCAGCTGGACATAATTGTTGCCAATCACTGCGCGTGCAATTCAAGGCACAAAGAATTAAAAAATGGTCAGAGTAATAAAAGTTACATGAGGCCTGTAAGCCATAACTGCCTCTTTCAGGTGTTTAATATCCTTATAATTAAGAGGGAATGCTCTCTTTGATTCTGGCCTTGGGGAGCAACTATCGCTATGATTGGGAACATCACTGGGCCACTCTGCTTTTCAGGAAAGGCCAAAGGAAAACAGAGAGCGCTAGAATTTCGAGCAAGAGGATGAGACTCAAGGGAACATTTTTTTTTTAGCTTATGTTATAATTTAATGTACCTTTCCAGTTCTTCCCTTTCCTTAGTCTAATCCCCTGAATATGAGGGAAAGGGCCCAAAGGAAGTGTTATTAGAAATTTCAAGTGACCTAACAGACTCTTGGTTCTGAGCCTCTGCTAAGGCAGCCTTCGCTTCCTCAACCTGCTTTTTCACTTCCACAATATTACTAAGAAGTGCTTCTTTGACAAGAGGGCACAGAGAAAAAGTAACAGTTGGTATGGCATTCGGCCCATCTCTGTGTAATATCCTTTGCAGGTCTATCCTCACCTGCTCCCAATCAACAATGCTAAGGTCACCAGAGATTAAAAACCAAGGGCTGACCTCATGTACAGTTTTTAAAACGTCTGTTGCTGTCTTGTAGTTAATACTGGTGCCCTGCTTATTGGACAATTGGACCAATTGGTTCCCCATAAGAGAGTAAGAACTAGCCGCACCCATCTTCAATACACCTGTTCCTTACCTTAATGCTGGAAAGCCTTCTGGGGTGATCCTTCAGTGTCTCCCCTTGTTTCCCAAATCTCGGTGGGATCAACAATTGTTGTAACAGCCAGCTCTACAACCTTCTCATGGGTTCGGGCAAGGGAATCTGAAGATTACAAAAAGACAACACAGTCAGTCACTCTTGCATGGAGAAGGCTTTTTATTTCAAAGGGGAGTAGGCTTATATACTAACAGCAGCCCCAGTGTAAATTTACTCAGATCAAGGTCCATGCCGCCAATCACCCCCTCAATGGGCAGATAATTTGCATTCTTGCACAAAGGTCTAGGCAGAAGCAGGGAAGTAGGAAGTAAACACCTAGTCACAAGATAGACAGTGGACCCTGAGGGCACTCTGGTTAACCCTTAGTTACTAAAAGAACAGCAGACCCTAAAGAAGTCCCCAGCAGGAATTCTTTGTGTAGCCCTAGCTGTCCTGGATCTACCTCTGTAGTCCAGGCTGGACTGGAACTTGAGGAGTTCCACCTGCACCTGCATCCCAAGTGCTGTGTTTAAAGGCATGTGCCACCACCACCCAGTTAAAATGTTATGTATTTTGTATTTCATGAGCATTTGTGTTTTGCCTGAATATATGTCTGTGTGTGGGTGTTGTGTCCCTTGGAACTGGAGTTGCAGATGGTTGTGCATAGTTATTCTGTGTAGAAGGACTGGAGCAATGGCTCAGAGTTTAAGGGCACTGGCTGTTCTTCAGACGTCCTGAGTTCAATTCCCAATAACTAGATGGTGGCTCACAACCATCTGTAATGTGTTCCAATGCCCTCTCCTATTATGCAGGGCAGGCACATAGGCAGGGAGAATGCTATACGCAAAAGAAATAAATCAATCATTTTTAAAAACATCCCATCTACCTTGTGTCTCTGGGCTTTTACCTTTCTCTATTCTCTATCTCTTTCTTTCCTTGTTACTCTTCTGATGGCTGTGTGACTGTCCCCTGGTGTTCTCTCTCCCCTTTTCTCTTCTTTCCCTTTTCCTTTCTCTCTTCTTCTATTTATTCTCTCTGCCCACCAGCCCTGTCTATCCCTCTCGCCTGCCTAGCTATTGACAGTTCAGCTCTTTATTAGACCAGTCATGTGTGTTGTGCAGGCAAAGTAACACAACTTCACAGAGTTAAACAAATGCAACATAAAAGAATGTAACACATATTCAACTAATATCCCATAACAGCTGTGAGCTGCCATGTATTGGGAATTGAATCCTGGGTTCTCTGCAAGAGATGCCCATGCTCTTAATAGCTGAACCACCTCTCCAACCCAATAAAATAATAATCTTAAAAATTAGAAAAAAGAGGCCAGGCATTGGTGGTGCATGCCTTTATTCCCAGCAATCAGGAGGCAGAGGCTAACTGATCTCTTCGAGTTCAAGGCCAGCCTGGACTACCAAACCAGTTCAGGACAACCTCTAAAGCCACAGATAAACCCCTTCTCGAAGACAGAGAGAGAGAGAAAGAGAGAGAGAGAAAGAGAGAGAGAGAGAGAGAGAGAGAGAGAGAGAGAGAGAGAGGAGAGTGCAGCACATAAAGGCACTGGTTATCAAGGCTGATAACAAAGTTCAACCCCCTGAGGAAGTTCAACCATTCATTACTCAGGAAGGAAAAACATGATCTCCACATATATAATCACAAGTGCTATGACTGGGGGGATTGGTTAATCTTTCAGGTACCAAATACAACTGAAAAAAGTGTACCCTCTGTTCTACTTGGCTTTCTGTTACTGTGATAAACAGCATGACCAAAGGCGACTTTGGGAAGCAAGAGTTTGTGTTATCCTACAGGTTACATCGCTCTTCAATGAGGGAAACCAAGGCAGAAGCCTGAAGCACAAAAAACAACAGAAATTTGCTGCTTACTGGTTGGTTCCCTATGGCTTGCTCTGTTAGCTGCTTTATACAGACCAGCCCTACTGGCCCAGGAATATACTACCCACAACATGCACCTGCAACAAATAACCATCAATGTTTCTCTGTGTAATGGCCCTGGATGACCTGGAACTTGCTCTGTAGACCAGGCTGGCCTTGAACTCAGAGATATCCCCCTACCTCTGCCTCCTGAGCACTGGGGTTAAATGTGTGTACTACCAAAGCCCCACCCCTTTCTTCTTTTTTTAAAATTACAAATTTGACAGATGTGGCATTCTGCCTGCATGTATGCTCTTTTTGTTTTCTTTTGTTTTTCTTGAAAGGTTCCTGGAACTAGCTCTTATAGATCTGCCTGCTTCGGCCTCTGCCTCTGTCTCCTGAGTGCTGGGATTAAAGGCTTGTGCCACCACTGCCCAGCTTGCATGTATGCTTTTGACCAAGCTCATGCCTGGTACTCACAGAGTCCAGAAGACAAGTTTATATTGCCCAGGACTGGAGCTACAGCCAATTGTGAGCTGAGTGGCCTTTGCCTTCTGTGCAGTGTTCCTCTCTGCCTTCTCCCCTTGTCTCTCTCAAAGGTGGGCAAGGCCATAACCCTGCACCCAGCATACCAATTTGGCAGTTAATACCAGCCCCAGGGACCTAAGCAAAAGGTATGGGACAAACTCACCTTGGCCATCCCTTCCTCTAGGTTGGGCATTTGCCAGCTTGGCTCTGACACATGCCCAGGGATTGCCCATGTGTTCCAAGTCAACACCTGTCCCTGAGATCTGGATCTGAGCTTCAAGGACTTGGGAGACAGGGGCCTGTGGCTGCTGGGGGAAGGCCTGAGGCACCTGGCCTGCAAACTCCAGAAGCTGTGGTGAGTGTTTTGCTTAGGAGGAGGGCAACAGGAGTAGTGTGGGGATGCTAATGGAGTCATGAACCACTACACACTGGCTGCTTAAGTAGAAATTTTAAGGCCAGCCTCAGCTTTATAGCTACTATCAGGCCAGCGTGGGGTATGGGAGATGCTACTTCAAAAAACAGAACAGAAAACAACCATGGTTATTGACATTCTAAAAGCAGGAAACACATAAACATAACTGAGCCAGGGAGTGATGGCTGGAGCCTTTAATGCCAGCACTCGAGAGGCAGAGGCAGGAGGATCTCTGTGAGTTCCATGCCACCCTGCTCCATGCCAGCAAGCTTCAGGACAGGCACCAAATGTTACAAAGAGAAACCCTCTCTCTCTCAAAAAAAAGAAAATGTGGTGTCTCAGGCTCCTGCTCCTGCCACCATGCTGCCATAACTCCCCACATAAGTAGAGAGAGAAAAGATTCCCCCATCCTCCAAAAACCAGCCCCCCATTAGACATACATACACATACGTAAACACACACACACATATACACAGGCGAAAAACCTTGGGAGTGTTTAGAATTTGCTTGGTGAAAAAGGCATTTATTAACTTGGGCATTTCCTTTTCATCTATTGGTATGTGTATCTGGGCATGCGGTGTGCACAGAGGCCAGAAGATGGCATCAGAAGCCCGGGAGTATCAGTTACAGGATGTTGTGAAACAACTAAACCAAACTTAGGAACCAAACTTGGCTCCTCTAGAAGAGCAGTCTTAACCACTGAGCCATCTCTCCAGCTCTTGCTATTGGAATATTAGGTTTCTATTATCTGTTACTATACTGGCTATACTCTCAGACTCACCCTGCTTCACAACACTGCTGCTCTGTCTCTATCTACATATCCCTCGCTGCTTTACCCCCAGTCAGGGTTTCCTGTGTGTAGCCCTAGCTATCCTGGAACTCAGAAATCAGCCTTCCTCTGTTGGGATTACAGTGTGAGTCACCATGTCTGTCCTTCCAAACTCACAACCTTATCAAGCTGCAGGCACTGGACAGACTCACTGTTTAGAGATGTGTTCCTTGGGGACAGAGAAGCTCCGAGGTCAGGGACCTCCCTAACTCTACTCTTCCAGACCAAATGTGGCTCCAGACTAAAATGAGGAACAATCTAACCACAGAAGGAAATCATTGATCCTTGCCTTCAAACCACAAAGGCAATCCAGTGTATAATAACTCTCATTATTATAACTTATATTATTTTTCTGTTCCAAGTCCCTGCCCTCCAAATGTTTACTTATTCTGTGTAACTCAGCATTGTAGACTACAGCAGCCTTGAACTCAGAGATTCAGCTGTCTCTGGCCACCAAGTGAAGCTAATTAGGATTACCTGTGTCAATTACCAGGGCCAATATTTGCTGAGGGATACACCCCTCACTAAGGAAGGTGTCCAGCAACCACTGGATGGGCTCATGACTCTTTCATTTAAACCCTGTCACCTGTAAAATCCTCACCTCAACTCCCTGAAAAGACCACCTCACCCAGCTCACCTTGTCCCCTGCAGGCTGGACAGCTGTGGCCTCACAGCCAAAGCAGGTGAGGACCTTTTTTCCATCCTGCAAATCAACCAGACACCGACTTAGCTTAATGTCACCAACAACGCTCTGGGGGATACAGGTGTCAGGATACTGTGCAGGAGGTTAAGACATCCAAGCTTCAAACTTCGAGTCCTGTGGTGAGAGATGGACCCTGATTTCTTGGGGAGAATAGGGGATTCAGGAATGATGGCCTCAGATTTGGTGGTAGAATTCTAAATGATAGAGATTCATTAAACACTGGATAAATAAATGATGCTGCAGAGACAGATCAACAGTTAAAAGCACTTGGTGAGGACCTGAGTTCGTTTCCCAGCACCAATGTCAGGCGGACACATTCAACTGTAATTCTAGCTTACGGGGCCTTCATGGTCATGACTCCAACTCACAGCCCTAGACATGCACATATGTAAATAATAAAATAATATAAAGTATGTTAATGAAAGGTGAACTATTTCACTCATAGAATTGCTTGTAATATTTGAGACCAGGACTTCTGCAGGATGCTAGCTGGGGATTAGACTCCTCAGGTAGTTCAAACTCTCCATTCTCCTGCCCCAGCTTCCTGAATGCTGGCATTGCAAGCATGGACAGTTTGAATTTACTTCCTGTTCTTTTTCTTTTTTTCTCGAGGAAGTGTTTCTCTGTGGCTTTAGAGGCTGTCCAGCTAGTAGCTCTTGTAGACCAGGTGGGTCTTCAACTCACAGCAATCTTCCTGCTTCTGTCTCCTGACTGCTGGGGTAAAAAAGGTGTGGGCCACCACTGCTTGGCTTTTGCTTTAATTTATAAATATTTGTTTATTATATACACAGTATTCTGCCTGCTTGTATGTATGTACACCAGACGAGGGCACCAAATATTTTATAGATGGTTATGAGGCACTCTGTGGTTGTTTGGAATTGAACTCAGGATCTCTGGAAAAGCAGACAGTGCTGCAACCCCTGAGCCCTCTCTTGTTCTTTTAAATGAAACCAGTCTCAGCTGGCACCTGGGAGTTCTGAGTCTGTTATTTACCCAATGGACATGCTTTCCACAACATGCTATCTGCTTCTGTAAATGAGAATACAACTAAAAGTTCCTGTGGTTTTTATTTATTAATGTCTAAAGACACTCAAGATTGGGAGTAAGGAAACCAAAGTGTTTGGGAACATGTTTGATCCCACCACATGGAAGGCAGATGCAGGTAGATCTCAAAGAATTCCACTCCAGCCAAGGCTGCTGCCACCACCACCCAGCTCAAGTCACATACTCTTAACCAATCCTGAACAGCCAGGGCACATACCACCCTTATTGCTGCTGTTTCATTTAAAAAGCCACAAAAACTGAGGCATTCTTTTCATCAGTGAGTCAGCTCCTTGGTGGTCTCTTTTTGAATTCTCACGAACTTGGCATAACAATTCCACACCAGCCAAGGGAGCAGAGAGACCCTGTCTCCAACAAGCAACTGAACATTGGGAGTAAGGAGGCTGGAGAGGTGGCTCTGTGGTTAGGGCACTTGTTGCTCTTCCAGAGGACCCAGTTTCCATATCCCACTCTATAGCTCATAACCTGTTCCAGGGGCTCCAACTCCAGTTTCAGGAGATTGAATCACACCTGGTGATCTCCATTGGAACTGCAATATGAGGTTCATTCATGCATGTGTGCAAAATACTCATCCTAAAACAAAAATAAAAGGCTGGAGTGCTGGCTTAGCAGGTTAAAGCATCTGCTGCCAAGCTTGATGACAGGCTTCACCATCAGAACCCTCGTGGGTGGAAAGGAAAACATCTACAGGTTGATCTTGCATCTCCAAAGAACACCATAGGAAACAGTATTAAGAGCAAAAGCACAAAAAAACCCTAGCTGGATCCCAGCTTCACAGGAAGCTGAAATAAGAAAATTCCATGTTCAAGGCCAGCCTGGGAAACTTAGTGAGGCCTTACATGAAAATTTGAGCTAGGAGGATGGTTTGGCAGTAGAGTGTCTGCTTTCCCAGCATCCCCAGAGCTGTAAGTTCCAACACTGAAAATAAATGTTTAATGTTTTGCATTTACCTGTGTTTCTGAATTGTACAGTTGTGATAATCAATCCATGTTAGGCTTCAGTGGGATCCAGCCAACTTTACAGGTTCATACCTGAGGGGGAGAATAGATTGAGACATGGCAGGTAAAGACACTTAAGAAAAAGAGACACAGGATAGAGTCAAGAGGGCAAAACAGAGTGAATACTGGACTTCTGAAGTTTACTCTTCAGCATTCTTAAGTACCCCAACCAAAAGGGGAACATGGCAAAAGACTTCTTTATCACGTATAAGGAACAAACCCACTTTCTACCTTAATACACCAAACATTTGATAACCACACATGAGACTCAACTTCTCCGTGTGGGCCTTGAGGGACAAGAGTAACCACACCTCAGACCAAGTCTGTAGTTATTTAGGTAAGACATTCAAGACTAAGATCAAACATCCTATAGTAGCCATGCCTTAGACCTTATGACTTTAAACTTGGAAGACTAAGGACAGTTTTGAACTCTCTGACCTTCAGTCACGATGAAGCAGAGCCATCTCTTGGATCTGACAGACAGTAATACTACAAGTCTCAGGCCACCTTGAGATCACTGTTCTCCTGGTACCAAACATGGCAGTAAAAGCCTTCCTCCTTGGTTATCTAGATTGCCCTTGTCCATGAGGTTTGTATTGTTGTGTATAGAGAGAGGGCTCAGTAGTTAAGAACACTGGCAGTAGACTGGGCATTGGTGGTGCAACCCTGTAATCCCAGCACTTGGGAAGCAGAAGCAGACAGATCTCTGGGAGTTCAATGCAAGCATGGTCTACAGATTGAGTTCCAGGAAAACCAACATTACACAGACAAATCCTGTTTGAAAAAAGTGTGTGTGTGTGTGTGTGTGTGTATGTATGTATCCACATACATTCAGCTGATATTGGCTAGAAAAGGACAGCAGATCCCTTGGAGCTGGAGTTAAAAATGGTTGTATGTGGAACTTAACTCTGGCCCTGTACAAGAGCAGGAAGTACTCCATACAAAACTAATGAAAACAGTATTTGAAAAACAGGCTGTGTGGCCGGAGACATGGTTAAGAGCAGTGACTGCTCTGCCAGGGATCCTCAGTTCAATTCCCAGCAACCACATTGTGGTTCACAGCCATCTACAATTCAATCTGGTGCCCTCTTCCTGCAGGTAGGCAGAACACTGTATAAGTAATAAATAAATCTTGACAAAGAAAGGACAGAAGAAGGAAAGGAAGAAAGGAAGGAAGGAAGGAAGGAAGAAAGGAAGGAAGGAAGGAAGGAAGGAAGGAAGGAAGGAAAGAAAGAAGACAGGCTAAAAGTCAGCGTACCATGATGCTGTCTTTGTAGTCCATAGTGATAGTTCTATGTTTGTCCACAGGCTGTTTAGAATGGACCTGAACAAAATGACCCAGAGGAGGCTGGCAGCGCTTTGACTCACAAAACCGTACTTGGATATTGGGTACTGAGCAGGGGCTGCAGCATCAGAATGGAGGCCACCAGGACTTTTATTCTATCGGACAGCTGTGATCCAGCACTTGAGAGACATTACTTTGTGTGTGACTTTTGCTTTTCTCTGCATAACAGTCAAGGCTGCCCTGGAAACCCACAAAAATCTGAATACTGGCCATTTCAGTCAGTCACTGTAACAAGACTTCCATCTACTAGGCAAAATATGAAACTACAGATTAAAATAAGGGCAGAGGACACTTATTTGGAGGAGTTGGGTATATTATGTTAGAGACAAGGTTTTTCTGTAGCCTTGGTTGACCTGCAACTTGCTCTGTAGACAAGGCTGTCCTCCACCTCTTAGTTCTGCTTGCCTCTGCTTCTCTAGACCTACAAATATTTGCACAGATTCCAGAGGCAATTCAAGCAGTAACCTACATTCCTTGCACATATGTAAAGGGGGGACAATATTTCCCTGCCCAGCCAATTCCTTAGAAATTTGTCTTTTTAGCTGGGGGTTGGTGGCACATGCCTTTAATCCCAGCACTCGGGAGGCAGAGGCAGGCAGATCTCTGTGAGTTAGAGACCAACCTGGTCTACAAGACATAGTTCCAGGACAGCCTCCAAAGCCACAGAGAAACCCTGTCTGGAAAAACGAGAAAAAAAAAGTTGACTGTTTTCCTACTTCACAACTCAATATTGTAATCACATTGGGAAACTGTACACTAGAACAAACAGAAAAAATACTAAGTGCCCTTGGCCTGTACACCAAGGTTCCAGAGGCAGTATGCACAGAAATATCAAGGACTGTTTGTATCTGCTATCCACACAGATGAGGCCTCAACACATGGAGAGGGCAGGACATGTGGACCAGCTGGAAGACTGGCTGCCTAGCTAGCATGTATGAAACCCAGGACTCTATTCTGTCCTAAGGAGCTACATAGATTGCATGGCAATTGTTAACATATGGGCTGAACAAATGTTTACATCAGCTGTGCATGGTGGCTTGTGCCTTTATGAACCAAAGGAAGGTCATTCAAGAGCAGAGAGAGCTACAGGTAGGCCCAGGAAAATGAAGCAATTGGCAAAGGGCTACAGACTTGAAAGAAGCTAGGTTTAAACTCCAGGACCTATGGGAGCATATATATATTCATGCCAGCTCCAGGCAATAGTATGCTCACTAATGGTAAAGGGCAGAAACATGTTAAGGAGCCTGCCACCAAGCATGAAGACCAGACATACATCACAGGAATCAACATGGTTGCAGTGACCTGACACACGGGAGTAAGCATAGGCCCAATGGTGAGCATGCACAAAGGTAAAATGTGCCCAGTATTGTGGCTGTTACAGTTATCACCCAAGAGGCAGTCAGGACAACCAGGACAATTTGTTAGGATTCTACCACCTGCACCCCCGACGCACACACACATACACAAAAATTCAGAAAACCATTTGGAAGTAGCATGTGCCCTAATCCTAGAAAAAAACAAGATCTGTGCTTCTGGTAGGCAGAAATTCCAGCATTAACAGCCTATCTCAAAAAGGGCCTCATAGAGTTCACAATGGTGTGTCATGCCTTTAATCCTAGCACTTGTGAGGCAGAAGCCTGTGGATCTGACTCCAAATGACAGAAACCCTGTCTTGAAAAAAACAAAACAAAAAAAAAACTGACGTGTTTTGATCAGTCAGAGCATGTTCAAAAAACAATGTCAAAGGTAGTTTGCAACATAGTTCAAGGAGTTCAAAAAACAATGTCAAGGGTGGTTTGCAACATAGCTCAAGGAATTTCTGAGTTCCTGTTAGGGCCTTGATTTGTTTCTCTCTGCCTTTAATCCCAGCACTCTGGAGACAGAGGCAGGGAGATGTCTGTGAGTTCGAGACTAGCTTGGTTCAGGAGAGCTAGTTACAAGACAGCCTCAAAAGCCAGAGAGAAGCCCTGTCTGAACCACCTCCCCCCAACACACAAAATACCCTGAGACATGTGCCCTATACTGCAGTTCTTACAACCAAGGCGAAACTTAAACCTACTGAAAAAGTCTCAAAAGCTCCCAGAGAAAAATCTGCTTTCAAAATGTAACCATTGTAGCTTAGGTCTCACCACTACTGGGCTCCGTTTTAGGTCCACAGAACATACATGAACAATGTTCCCATCACATCTAACTTGCCCAGCATTTTTAAAGGAGTGCAGCATTCCTCAAACTCCCAAGCCTGAGCTCAGCGCCTGTGCACAAGACTTTCCAATGGGCTCAACTGGGATGCTTGTCCCACACAGCGAGGCACAAAGTGGAAGCACTTTCCAGTTCTGCCTCAGAGAGGGCAACCACTTTGATGACCGCTTTGTGGGTTGTCCCCTCGAGCCTCGGGGCTCCTTGACCCCCCGGTTCTCTCCAATACTGTTTCAGTTCCTGGCTACTGTGCAAGCCATGTCTTGATTCCTTCCTTCCCACTCAACATTGTCCCCTCCATGCCCATGGAGTCCCAGCTCCCAGAATACTGCAGTTAACCCACACACACGCTACATAAGGGTCCATTATAGCTTAAGTCCAAAGAGTGCCGCACGCTATTCGAATGATAGAGGAGTCACTAAGAACTGGGGAAATCGCCCTTTTGTCAACCAGGAGCGCTCAAAACCTGGCAACACTTTATTCCAGAGCAAAAAGTGCCTCCATAGTTTGAGTACCACAGGCTGACATAGTCCAGAGAGACGCACAAGCCGGAAAAAAATTTTACCTGACACAAAACTAAAAACATTGGAACAGTTCAAACAAATGCGCCAAAATTTAAATGATGCATAATTCACGGTGGTTAGTATCAGGTCCTGAAATTGACCCAAGTCCATTGGTAATTTGGCTTCTTGAACAAACGCAATACAATTGCCTGGGCCCCTCTGAAACTCCGAGAAGCGTCATTCGTAACCACCACAACACTCCTAAAATTCCTACATTGCTAAAACTATGTACAATCTGCCTGCAGGCCTTGCCTCCTATGAGGTGGGAATACACTCAGCTGACTTGGGGCCAAGAGGCCGAATCCTTGGCTATGTTCATTTAAAACACTAGTTTTTACAAGTTCCAAAGCAAGCTAGTCAGTGCTGGCTCAAGCCCATGATCCTAGTTAGGCAGGCAGACGTGTGCATTCGAGGCTGGTATAGTCTACAGAGCGCGTTCACGACATGCTCCAAACTACACAGATTACGAAAAGTTCTGTAAGTAGGCCCTTTGTGATTTTGAGGAAGGCAGAAGTGTGTTACTTAGCCTGTCCCAGGTCGTAAACTGGCTAAATTAAACCTATCTCATCCAGCATCCGTATCAAGCCAACAACTGCCTCTCAAAGCTAAGGTCCTCGGTTTCAAATCTCAGAACAGAAAAACAAAACAAAACAAAACAAACAAACAAACAAAAAACAACTTACCTTTCTGCCAGAGAGAAAGCCGAACTCGAAAGGTGGAGCAGAATATCCTGACAAGCACCAACAAAATCCCAACGAAGTCTCTGGGAGAGGGAGAGGCTCTAGTATTTACATAGTCTGAGGGCTCATTGGCCCCCTGGAGGGGAGGCTCTGGAATCCCTCTCCCCAACTGTGGCCATCCTTACCCAATCCACACTCTGTCCTGGGTTCTGATGCCCCCTGGGGCTGAATGACCTTCAGCATCCATGCCCTGCTCCCCCACCATCCCCTGTCTGCCCCTCACCCCAGAGGAGGAAGTGGATTTGTTTGTATGGGTCGGGTGTTTCCATTTTTGTAGCAATTATTGAGGCTGAGGCTGGCTCCAGATTCATTCTTAAAAATATTAATGAAAGGAGAAAAGAAAGTATCCTCTGCCTGGGAGGCTCAGTGTTTTGTTTTGTTTTCTTATTTTCTGACTGAGTTGAAGTCCTTTCTCTGCCTCCTTTGTCTTTCTTCCTCTTGTGTGTACGGGTAGACCTTATTTGCCAAACTGCACTGTGGGTCAAACAATAACTAACTGAGTTGGTTTTCTCTACCTTTACATGGTTTTATGGATTGAAATCAGGTTTCCAGGCATACAGGGCTAAAGCTACTGAGCCTTGTTGCACACTTAGGTTTTAGGGTTTCTTCACACAAAGTCTCAGTTACTCCAAGCTGGCCCTAAACTCACTAAATTGCCAAGGTCATCCTTGAATTCTTTAATTTCTCTTGCCATCTCCCAAGGATTGGAATAATGGGCACATAAGACCTTTTCCAGTTCAGTCATAAATTCCAGGCATATTTCTATGTATTTTTGATGTATTGATTATTGAAGAAGTAAACCTTCTCAGCAAGTAGCAAGGTCTTCCATTTGGAGAAGCAGATAAAGATAGGGATTTGGCCCATGTAGTAGCAACACCTTTACTCCCAGCCCTTGGAAGGCAGAGGCAGGTAGATGTCTTGAGGTTGGGGTCAGGAGTACACAGAGAGCCCCTATCTCCATAAAAATATTAACAGGGTTATATGTTTTAGAGTCTAGAATACTGGAGTTCTTTTTATATTTTTCCTCCCTTTATTTATTTGGAGACTGGATCTTTCTAAGCTAGGCTAGCTTTGGATTCTCTATGTAGCAGAGGATAACCCTGACTCCTTCTCCTGTCAATCCTTCCCAGTCTGGCCTTGGCCACTATGCCTTGTCTATTCTATGCTGAATCCATCCAAGCAAAGCATCCCATCAATTTAGCTTCAACCTCAGAATTTAGTTTCTTTTGATTCAGTGTGTGTGTGTGTGTGTGTGTGTGTGTGTGTGTGTGTGTGTAAGAGAAAGAGAATCCTGCTAGCCCTGGCGAGCCTGGGACTCACTATGTAGACAAGGCTGGTCTCTGCCTTAAGAATAAAGACTTGACCCAACACTCTATTCTGCAGTGAGCTTTTAAAATTACATTTCTGAGTGTGGTGGTGCACAACTTTAATCCAAGCATTCTGGAGCTAGAAGCAGCACACATCTGGATATCCGGGCTCCCTAGTCTACATAGCTGGTTCCCAGAAAACTACAGTTCTTACACAGGAAAACCCTGTATGGAAAAAAAACACATAATCAGAGACAGAATAGACTCCTCCATTACCCCAAAAGCAACTACCCCACATATACAAACATGTAATGAACTTTGAGTGTGTTTAGAGACTTCTACAAAAAAAGGCAATTATTATTTTGTGCATCTATAAGGATCAGAATGCAGGCATGACTTGATTTGGGAATTTTCTTTTCCTCTTTGTGTATGTGTATTTGGGACTGGGGTGTCCATAGAGGACAGAAGATGACATCAGATGCCTGGGACCATCACTTACAGGATGTTGTGAACTACTAACTGGGTGCTGGAAACCAAACCTTGCTCCCTGAGAAGAGCAGTCTTAATCATTGAGCCATCTCTCCAGCTCCTGCTTTGGGATCTGGGTTTCTGGGATCTCTTACTATACTGTCTCCCCACTCAGGATCACCCTGCTTAGAGGCAGAATCCCCGCAGTGCTACTCTGTCCCTGTCTACATCCCCACCCCATCTCCTGAGACAGGGTTTCTCTGTGTAGACCTGGCTGTCCTGGAACTCACTCTGTAGCCCAGGCTGACTTTGAACACATAAATCAGCCTCCCTATTCAGTGATTACAGATGTGAGTCACCATGTCTACTGTTCAAACCCAAGCCTTACCAAACTGCAGGAATTGGACTCACTTTTTAGAGATGTGTCCTCTGGAGACAGAGAAGCCCTAAGGGCAAGTTCCTCCCTAACTCTACTCTTCCAGAACAAATGTGTTTCCAGACTAAAACTGAGGAGCACTTTAACCACAGAAGGAAATCGTTGACCATTGTGTTCAAATCAGGAACTGAATTCAGTCTATAATAAATTGCATCATTGGCCCGGTGTTGGTGGTGCAAGCCTTTAATGCCAGCACTGTTGGGAGGCAGAGGCAGGTGGTTCTCTATGAGTTCAAGGCCAGCCTAGTCTACAGAGTGTGTTCCAGGACAGGCTCCAAGACCACAGGTAAACATGTCTCAAAAAACATACACACACACACACACACACACACACACACACACACACACTTACATTATTTTAACTTGTATTGATTTTTGCTCCCAAGTCCTACCCCACACCCCAAATGGTTACTTTTTCTGTGTAGCCCTGACTGCCTTGCTAGTCAGCTTTGTAGTCTAGGGTAGACTTGAACTCAAGGGAACAAGCTTTCTCTGGCCACCAAGTAAAGCTAATTAGGGTTAAGTGAGTGAACATGGCAGGAACACTATTTGCTGAGGGCTACACCACTCGCTAAGGAAGGTTCCAGCAAACAATGGATGTGCTCATGACACTTTCCTTTAAACACTGTCACCTGTAAAATCCTCACCTCAACTCCCTGAAAAGACCACCTCACCCACCTCAGCTTGTCCCCTGCAGGCTGGAAAGCTGTGGCCTCACAGCCAAAGCAGTAGAGGACCTTTCTTCCTTCCTGGGAACCAACCAGACCCTGACTGAGCTTTATGTGACCAACAAGGCTCTGGGGGACACAGGTGTCAGGATACTGTGCAGGAGGCTGAGACATCCAAGCTGCAAACTTTGATTCCTTTGATGAGAGATGGATGATTTCTTGGGGAGATTAGGGAATTCAGGAATGCTGGCCTCAGATTTGGGGGTAGAAATTATAAATGATTGAGATGCAATAAAGACTGGATAAATGATGCTGCAGAGAAAGATCAACAGTTAAAAGCACTTGGAGATCTTACAGGGGATTGGAGTTCAGTTCCGAGCACCTCTGTCAGGTGGCCACATTCACCTGTAATTCTAGCTCCTGGGAATCCAACTCCCTTTTCTAGTATTCACAGTCATGTCCCCACCACACCCCCACAGGGACATGCACATATGAAAATAACAAAAATTTAATAAACCAGCCGGAATTGGAGTCCCACACCTTTAATTCCAGCACATGGAAGGCAGACGCAAGAGGATCTCTGTGAGTTTCAGGCCAGCCTGTTTTGCAGAGTGAATGTCAGGATTTGTTCTAAAGTTATGAAGAGAAAAGCTGTCTCACAAAAGCAAAATAAATAAAATAACTTGATAAATAAAAGGTACAAGTATTATACTGTCTTGAAACCCAATAAATAAATAAATAAATGAGTAAATAAATTGGGAGGAAGGAGCCCAGAGTGTTTGGGAATATGTTTAATCCCAGCACATGGAAGGCAGATGCAGTTAGATCTTCTAAGAATTCTGTAATGTTAATTCCATCCTCAGAAAAAGCCTGAGAAATTCCCTGTGTAGCACAAGGCTGAATCAGCTGCAGGGTTTCTCTGTGGCTTTGGAGGCTGTCCTGGAACTAGTTCTTCTAGACCAGACTGGTCTCGAACTCACAGCAATACACCTTCCTTTGCCTCCAGAGTGCTGGGATTAAAGGTGTGCACCACCACCACCAAGCCCAGGTCACCCACTCTTAACCAATCCTGAACAGCCAAGACACATACCACACTGCTTGCAGTTTTTTCCTTTAAAAACCCTTCACAGAGATGGAGAGATTGCTCAGAGGTTAAGAGGCTGGTCTTCCAGAGGTCCTGAGTTCAATTCCCAACAACCACATGGTGGCTCTCAACCATCTGTAATGGGATCTGGTGCCCTCTTCTGACCTGCAGGGATACATGCAGACAGAACACTCTATACATAATAAATCAACAAATCTTTAAAATAAAACCTTCACAATTGAGGCCAGGCACCCTTTTGCTGCAGCTGTTGTGCCGGTTTGCTGAACAGGGTCCCTGCCGAGTATTGTAACTTAACATTAAACCTTATGAGTCTGCATCCTAATGAGATGGTTTCTTGGTGATCTCTTTTTGGGGTCTCAGGAACTTGGCATAAAAATTCCATGCCACTCAAGGCAGCAGAGAGACCTTGATCCAACAAGCAAACTGAACATTGAGAGTAAGGAGGCTGGAGAGGTGACTCTATGGTCAGAGCACTTTTACTTTTAAAGAGGTCCCAGTTCCCAGATCCCACTTTGTAGCTGAAAACCTGTTCCTGGTGATCCAACTCCATTTCCAGGATCCAATATCCCCTGGTGACCTCCACTGGCACTGAAATGTGTGTTTCAGTCTCACATGTGTGCAAAATACTCATCCAAAAACAAAACTAAAGGGCTGTTGAGCTAGCACAGCAGGTTCAAGCATCTACTGCCAAGCTTGATGACAGGCTTTACCACCAGTACCCTCTGGGGTAGAAAGGAAAACATATACACTGGCAGCAGACTGGGCATTGGTGGTGCAACCCTGTAATCCCAGCACTTGGAAGGCAGAGGCAGATAGATCACTGGGATTTCGAGGCCAGCCTGGTCTACAAAGTGAGTTCCAGCACAGCCAATATTGTTAACACAGAGAAACCCTGTCTGAAAAAACAAACCAACAAAAGGCACACATGCAACATACTTTCAAAGGACCTGATTTCAAATTTGCAGCACCTACATGACAATACACAACTTTCTGTAACTCCTGTTCCTGGTGAACCGGTGTCCTCATGCAGGCAAAAACTCCAATGTACATAAATTAAAGTTTCCAGGTGTTGGTGGCCAATGTGTTCAATCAGAGCATTCAGGAGGCAGAGGCAGGCAGATGTCTAGGAGTTTTAGACCAGCCTGGTCTACCGAGCAACATTCATAACAACCAAGCCTACACAGAGACACCTGTTGAAAAACAAAGGAGACAACAATAGAAATGTTAATGGTTAATTATGTGTGTGCGTACGTATGTACGTACGTACGTACGTATGTATGTATGTATGTGTGTCTGTATCCACATGCATTCAGCTGATATTGGTCAGAAAAGGATGGCAGATTTCTTGGAGCTGGAGTTAAAAATGGTTGCATGTGTAACTGGACCTTGGCCCTGTTCAAGAGCAGGAAGCAGTCCATACAGACACAAAGAATTAAATACCTGAAAACCAGGATAAAATGCAGATTGCCAGGATGTTGTCTTTGTAGTCAACATAGTGATAGTCCCATCTTTGTCCCCAGGTTGTTTGGAATGGACCTGAACAAAGTGACCCACAGGAGGCTGGTAGTGCTTTGACTCACAAAACGGGACTTGGATATTATGTGTTGATCAGGGCTGCAGCCACAGAATGGTGGTCACCAGGACCTTTATTCCCTTAGACAGCTGTGATCCAGTGCTTGAGAGACAGAACTTGTTGTGTTTTGTTTTTCTCTGTGTAACAGTCATGGCTGGCATGAAACTCACATAGATCCTCCTGCCTCTGCCTCCAAAGGGCTGGGAATAAAAGGCAGCCTCTGCTACATGATGAGGTGGAGTCAAGATGATTAGGAATTCAAGATCATCCTCTGAATCAGAAACCAGAGGGGAGCACATGTGACCCTGTCTTGGGGCAGAAGGCCCAGAAAGTGCAGGTTGAGGAAAATGTTTGTTCTCCTGGAGCCATAAGCACACAGGATTTGATGAAGCTCTTTGGATTTGATGTGGACTCCATGCAGATCTTTTAGGATGGGGATTGGCTGATTAGCAGATTAGAACAGCAGTGATAGAGAAAGAAAACCAGGGAGATACTAAATTTTGGAGCACTGGACATTTCAGTCAATCACTGTGCCAAGACTCCCACCTACTGGCCAAACTCTGCAACTGCAACAGATTAAAAGAAGTCCAGAGAAAACAATACTTTGAAGGAGGTGGGGTGTTAGAGACAAGGTTTATGTGAGCTTCAGCTGACCTGAAAATTGCTCTGTTTACTAGACTGGCCTTGACCTCATAGTTCTGCTTGCCCCCACTTCTCCAGACGCAGGAGCATTTGTGTAATTTGCAGAGGTAATTCAAAATAGCAAGCAATAACCCAGAATCCTTGCAGATATACAGAGAGGAGGCTAATACTTCCCTGCCCTGGCATCACCAGAAAATACTATAGAAATTTTTATAAACTTTTCTACTTCTTGACTAGACACTGTACTCACACCTGGGAAATATCTACTAGAACAAACAGAAGCACAAAATCCAAAGTGGGCTGGGGCTGTAGGTTCAAGGTTCCAGGGGCCTTAGATCCAGTAAGATCCAGGACAGTTTGTATGTGCTAGCCACACAAACTCAACCTCAACATATGGAGAGGGCTGGAAACTTGGACCAGCTGGAAGACTGGCTGCCTAGCTAGCATGCATGAAAACCAGGACTCTGTTCATATAGCTTTCATGCCAGTGGTTGACACCTGGAATGAAAAATATTCACAATGTGTGTGCAAGGTGGCTAAAGCCTTTATGAGTCAAAGTCAGGGTCATGCAAGAGCAGATAGAGCCGCAGGGAGTCTGGCTACGTGGACAGCTTCGAGTGATCTGGGGTTTGAACTCCAGTCCCCACAGGACAGCTTGTAATCATGCCAGCTCCAGGCAAGAGTATGTAGCTAGCTCTGCATGTCAATATGGTAAAGGGCTGAAACTTGTAAAGGAGCCTGCCACCAAGAATGAGGACTAGAGATGCATCACAGGAACCAACATGGTGGGGTGGTGACCTATGACACGGGGGAGTAAGGATGGATCCAAAGGTAGGCATGCACAAATGTAAAAATTTGGCCAGATGTTGTGGCTCCCTTACAGCTAGCAGTTAGACAGAGTCAGGCCAACCTGGCCAATTTATTGGGATTTTAGAACATCCCCCCTCAAAAAAAAAAACCTACAAAACACTTGGCCTAGTAGCATATGCTTTAATCCCAGAAAAAATATCACTGCTCTGCATAAATTCCCTTTCTCAAAAAGTGCCTCATTACCTAGAGATAAAACTCAGTCTGTTAAAACAGCATGTCAAAAGTGGATTGGAGTGTATCTGTTTAAGGCCCTTGATTCATTAACTACCACCTCTGCAGAAGAATCCTAAATCCTAAACCCCAGAGAATTCACTGTTTAGTGTCATGATTTACAGACCTAAATGTGAGCACCTCTCTAAACCTATTGTTCTGGCAAATACTGCCTACATCCTTACAGAGCTGCAAAGAGAACTGGCCATTCCGGTGAGAAAGAAAATAGAGGGGTATATAGTTAGCTCCTCTTGTGAGGAATGAGGAAACCACTAACATAGTAGACTCCAGAAAAACTGGAGGATGGAGCCTGGAGCTCCCATGACTGAAATTGGCATGAATGGAAGGACAGCCCCAGACCACATGGAACTGCATGGCATCCAAGCTCAGTACCTGCTAATGGAAGCTGTCAGTCTGCAATTAGACAAACTCAAGTCACCCAGGGTTAGTTAGCAAGGCCTGCCTCCAACTGGAGCATTGACATGACCTAGCAGGCTATGCTTGGAAACCAGCATTATGGCTGCAGTCCCATACCTAGAAAGCACATGGAAGCAATCTACTAAGTCATTCCCAACCCTGACACATACTGTTAACATAAAACTGAAGATAATAGTGCCAAGATAACAAGACTTTATTGATCTTTAATGGAGAACACAAAAATTGCCAACTGAACATGAGTTTGGGCATTAAAAGTCAACAATGGGGGTTAGGGAGAGAGGTGGTTCAGTCTAACAGGATCCTGGTTCAATTCTCAGCCCCCACATGCAGGAGACGATTCTGCATGCTCATGCTGCAGACACCATACACTAACAACTCCAATGCTTAACTCTGGCTGGGACTGACCAGGACCAGGTCTCAGGTGTCCTCACTCAAATCCCCAAGAAGACTGGAGTTCCCACTGTAGCTGGAACAGGCGTTAACTCTCCCCACCTAGTGTCTGGACAGTGAGTGAACACTCAGGTCTAGAATAGGAACAGAAGATTTTTAAGGGACAGGTGCTCTCAGGGGACACTCAAATGGTGTAGCACTTTGTACTCCATCCAGAAGCGTGCACCACATTTGAGTGTCCCCAAGTGAGCAATTGCTGGTGCACGGAAGTTCCACGATGCCTTCTCCACACAGCAACACTCAAAATGGGGTCACTTTCCCTTCACAAGGCTGGAGAGTGCCTCCATTTTGAGTATGGCTATCTGGGACCTCACAAGATGGACCCAGATGGGCCTGCAACATTAAGAAGGGTCTAAAGCGTGTTAAATGGGCCTGGGGAAGATAACTTAGTGGGTTAAGGGAACTTGAGGTGACAAATTCAATCCTCCCCACCTACTTCCCCATCATTCACTTCCCTGCAACCTTCACCGTGCACAGTAAACAGTAAATCTCTTAAGATGAGCCGCTATCCACAGCGCAGGCGGGAATGGTACCCACAGACAACACCCAAATGTGGAAACACTTTCCACTTTAGAAATGAGAAGAGCGCTCCTGACATTTGAGCGCCACCCCACGGACAGCAACCACCACCTTGCCCAGCTGCAGCGTTCTCTCAATTGGCTGCCCTCAAAACCCTGGCAGCACTTCTTCCAAGGAACAAAAAGTGTCCCCAGAGTTTGAGTGGAGCAGGTTGAGATCTGAACGGTGCTGTGCAAGTAACCTGTAGAAAAGCTGTTAGGAATCTCAATTATTGTGTAAGCCCTGAAAAATGGAAACAAGTTAAAGTTAACACCAAGCATTGTAGACACCTTTTAATCCCAGCACAGTGGGGTTAAAGAGGGGAATCCTACACTGGTCTACACACCACCCTCCCCCACTGAAAGGCCAAATTATAGATGTATAGGCATCTCAGTTTGCCTTCTCTGGCTGTCCACCAAGCTGGACTTGTACTCAAAATCCAACAGATTTGGATTTTGTACCCCATAGTTTCCTAATAGACCTATTACCACTAGCAATTTAAAGTGTAAAAGGTTTCAGCGTGGTGTGGCAGAGGCAGGCGGGTCAAATCTACAGAGAAATCCTGTCTTGAAAATCCAAAAGATGGAAAAAAAACAAACAGGCTTTGAGTGTGCATACCTTTAATCCCAGCAATCAGGAGGCAGAGGCAGATGGATCAGTGTTCTAGTGTAGCCTGATCTACAAGAGCTAGTTCCAATACAGCCTCCAAAGCCACAGAGAAACCCTGTCTCAGAAAAAAAAACAAGAAAAAAGAAAAACCAAAGTGGGGAAAAATATATGGCAGGTCCTGCCCAGTTGGGTCTTCCCACCCCCACCCTGCTTTACAACTGTTTACCAGGGTAGGGACCTTATTTATGTGAAGCATCACAACTACCTTCATCAGTGAAGTATCCAGTGGAAAGGAATTCATCTCCTGCCCCCAGATAAGGGAAACTCCACGATTCAATGTGGTTTACAGGCCCCTTGTCTAAACAGACAAGAATGGATGCAGTTGATGGATGAGCCTTGGAGAGGGCCTCCACTTTGAGGGCAGCCACTGTGCTGAGCCTCCAGATGGCAGCACCTGTATTACCCTGGCATGCCTTCATTCCTCTCAGGTACACATCTGCCTGATTTTTAAAAACAGAACCTGGCTTTTAAGTTGTCAGTCTTTGTGAAATCCTTTTCTCAATCGGTAACACTCAAAGCCTGGCAGCACTTTTCTTCCAAGAAAACAAAAGAGCCCCCAGGTTGAGTATCACAGGTTGTGGGTCCTACAGGACCTGCACATCCACTTAAGGATTTTGCCCATGTATTAATATGGGATATTTGTATATCAGATGCTGTATTAACACAGGGTTTCAAGAAAATTATTTTTACCCCAATACATAGATTTTAGGAGTGCAGCTCTCCTTTACACTCAAGCCTGAGCTGAGTGCCTGTGCACAAATGCTTTCAATGGGCTCAACTGGGATGCTTGCTCCACACAGTAAGGCACAAAGTGGAAGCACTTTCTAGTTCTGCTTCCGAGAGGGCAACCACTCTGATGACCACTATGTGGGTTGTCCCCTCCAGCCTGGGTGCTTGTGGACTCCCGTTTCCCCTCCCTGGACACTTTACTTACTGGCTACTGTGAAATGGAGGCCTTTCTTCCCTAACCTTCCCACTCAAACTTCTCCCCACCATGCCTGGAGTCCCAGCTCCCAGGACACTGCAGGTAACCCAGACATATGATACCAAGGAACACACTGTAGCTCAAGTCCAAAGAATGCTGCACACCCCAGGCATTGGTGGTGTTATCCTTTAATCCCAGCACTCGGAGGTAGAGGCAGGCAGATCTCTGAATTCCAGACCAGCTGGTCTACAAGAGCTAGTTCCACGAAAGCTTACAAAGCCACAGAGAAACCCGGTCTAGAAACTTATTCCCCCCAAAAAGTGCCCCACACTAGAGCCACTAGGAACTGGGGAAATGGCTCTTTTATCAACTGGTAACCCTCAAAACATGGTGACACATTATTCCAGAGCACAAAGTGCCCCCACATTTTGAGTACCACAGGCTGACATGGTCCAGAGAGACATACAAACCTGAAAAAATTCACATTGGATCAGTTCAAACAGGGGTTGAAACATTCCTCTCATCCCCAAACCCTGAGACATGTGCCCTAAACTGGTCTTCTTACATCAAAGGGTAACCTTGAACCTAATGTAAAAGATCAAAAAGTGCCTGGAGAAAAGTCCTGTTTCAAAAAGTGACCTTTGTAGCTTACCTCTCAACACTACCAGGTTCCGTTAAGGTCCAGGGCACATACATGAACAATATTCCCATCACAACCGAACTGCTTCCTCTCTTTACACGGTGGAGCAGCAGCCCAAAAGCCTCATCTCAGTGCCTGTGCCCAAATGCTTCTACTCTGCTTAAGTGGGATGCTTGCCCCACACAGCGAATAAGAAAGTGGAAGCACTTTCTAGTTCTGCCTCAGAGAGGGCAACCACCATGATGACAACTATGTGGGTTTTCCCCTCGAGCCTGGGGGTACTCGACCCCCCCCAGGTCCTCTACAATACTGTTTCAGTTCCTGACTACTGTGCAGGATGTCCTGAGTTCTTCCTTCCCACTCAACATTCTCCTCTCCATGCCCGTGGAGTTCCAGCTCCCAGGACACCACAGTTAACCAAGACACGTGATATCAAGGGACCCATTGTAGCTCAAGTCCACATAGTGACTCACACTAGATGAATGCTACAGGAGACACTAAGAATTGGGAAAATCGCCCCTTTGTCAGCCGGTAATGCTCAAAACCTGGCGGCACTTTGTTCCACAACAAAAAGTGCTGCCATTATTTGAGTACCACAGGCTGACATGGTCCAGAAAGCCGCAGAATCCTCTGCGCCAAAAACCTGAATGATGTATGAAATCGGGGATACGGGTTAGTATCAGGTCCCGAAACGATTGGTAATTCAGCTTCTCCAACAAATGCAATTACCTGGGATCCTTTGGAAATCCTTCAATCAAGTGAATAACACCCCACGCTTTGTAACATTCATAGCCTCCCCCCATGCACTCACACTCCTAAATTCCTACCTTGTTGACACTAATCTAGATCTGCCTGCAGGCCGCTGCCTCCTGTGGTGTGGGACCAAACCCAGCTGCCTGAGGGAACTGGAGGCAGAATTCACGGCCATGCTGATTTAAAATTCTAGTTTTTAAAGTTAAAAAAAAAAAACAAGCAACTTAGTGCTGGCTAACGCCTTTAATCTCAGCACTGGGCAGGTTCGTCCGGGGCAGACCTGTGAGTTCGAGGCCAGCATGGTCTACAGAGCACTTTCCAGTACAGGCTCCAAACTATAGAGATACCCAAACTATTAAATGCAGGCCTTGGAAGTCAGGAGGAAGGCAGATCCGAGTTACTCAGCCTGACCCATGTTGCCTAAAATAAATGTGTCTCCTCCAAAAACTGAGGGAAGATATCCATGTCAGGGCTACACACCTGCCTCTCAAAGCCAAGGACCTAGACTGCAAGTCTCAGAAATGAAAAAAAAATTACCTTTCTTGCTGATAAAAGCCAGACTTGAATCACAAGCAGCAACAGCAGGATCTGGTTGGGTAGAGTAGAGACTGTTGGGAGAGGGAAAGGCTCTAGTTCTTATATAGTCTGAGGGCTCATTGGCCCCCTTGAGGGGAGGCTCTGGTATTCCTCCCCCACCTGGCGCCATCCTTACCCAATCCCCACCCTGTGTCCTCCATGCTGAGTTTACCTGGGGAACAATGACCTTCACAGGCTTCTTTGCCCCCACTTCTAGAGAAGGAAGTGAATTTGTTTCTTTGTTTTTAAATGGCTAGTGTCTGGGTAGCTTGGTTCCTTTTCTGTAGCACTTGGTGAGGCTGATGCTGGGGGTGGGGAAGGATCACTGTTAGTTCAAGGCCCTGGGGTCTACAATAATAAATTCCAGACTGAGCAGGGAACATAGTGAGATTCAGTCTTCGTTTGTTTGTTTGTTTGTTTGTTTGTTTGTTTGTTTTCCAATATGGGGTTTCTGTGTGGTTTTGGAGCCTGTCCTGGCTGGAACTCAGAAAAATCTGCCACTCTCTGCCTCCAGAGTGCTGGGATTAAAGGTGTGCACCACCATTGCCCAGGTTCCAGACATATATCACTGCAGTTTAGATCTATTGTTTATGGAAGAAGTAAACCTTGTCTGCAAGCAGCTAGATCTTCCATTTAGGGAAGCAGACAAAGACATTGATTTGGTCCTTGTAGTAGCAACACCTGTAATCCCAGCAGTGAGGAGATAGAGGCAGGTGGATCTCTTGAGTTTGGGGCCAGGACTACACAGAGAGCACCCATCTCAATGAATAACAACAGCATCAAGGATACAGGTTTTAGAGTCTAGAATACTGGATTCCTTTTTATATTTTTCTCCCTTTATTTATTTGGAGACTGGGTCTCTCTAGGCTAAGCCAGCCTTGGATTCTCTATGTAGCTGAGGATAATCTTGAATCCTTCTCCTGTCTCTACTTTCCCAGTCTGGCCTTGGCCACTATGCCTTCTCTATTCTATGCTGAATCCAACCAAGCAAAGTGTCCCATCAACTTAGCTTCAACCTCCAAATTTTTATTTTGTGTGTGAGAATTTGGTGTGTGTGTGTGTGTGTGTGTGTGTGTGTGTGTGTGTGTGTGTGTTGTAATATGCATGATAGTTCCTTGAGAAGCAGAGGCTGGAGGATGACTTTGAGTTACTACAGGCCAGCAGAGCTACATGAAAAGGATATCCACTGAAGATTCTAGTGGTCATTGTCCTCTTTGTCATGCTGTAGAAACCATGATTGTATACAGTTGATGGGCAGTGGTGCCTGTGGCAAAGTGGCAGACAGGCAGAGTTGGAAAACCATCTTCCTGTGAAGGGAAGGATGCTGGCCTGATTGAGACCTGGGTATCCAGACCTCAGACAGGCAGAGATCCCCCCTTGGAGCTCCACAGATTTGGTCTTGCCTCCAGGAGGCAGAATCATGAATTTCTACCTCAACCTGTGGCTTTAGACCTGCTTTGAGGCCAGCATGAACATAAGAAATTCATGTGTATTAAAAATAAAAAGAATGGCCAGGCAGAAGTGGCACATACCTTTAATCCCAGCACTCGGGAGGCAGATGCAGACGGCTCTTGGTAAGTTCGAGACCAGCCTGATCTACAAGAGCTAGTTCCAGGACAGTCTCCAAAACTACAGAGAAATTCTGTCTCGAAAAACAAAACAAAACACAAAAAGAACCAGCAATGGGAACAGAAAAAGATGTCAGAGAACTTGAAGACTGGCATTTTGCCTCAGATTGTGAAGTCCAAGCCTCAGAGTTGTTTCTCAAAACCAACAAAATCCCCCTCTCTTCTTGAAATCATAGCCTGAGCCAGGCTTCTTCTCAAGCAGAGCACAGGCATCCTAGACCTTTTACAAGAGGTACGGGTCCCCCCGACAAACACCCCCAGAGCCCCTGCACTGTCAGGATGCAGCACGACACAGGTTCTCAGGACCCACAGCCCAGTTCCATCATGGTCAGAATGGGATCAAAGGAGAAACCACCTTGGGCGGGAGAACACTCTGGGAGGTCTAAACACTATTGCCCCAGGGTCCCTGCAGCTTGCAGCCATTGCTAAGAGAACACTGCAGCCCTGCTAGGAATCCTGGTTCCATTCCCGGCCTTTGTTGAGAATGGTCCTTAGGAATGACCACTGGCCCTTGTGCGTATCCCATCACAGAGATCTGTACCCAGGCCCCAAAGCTGTCTCCTGCCTCAGAGGCTGCACTAACGGCAATGTCCTGAAGTGACAGCAGGGGGCGAGCATCTCCGTGTTCCTGGAAGGCCTCCCTGAGCCAGGCAATTGATTTGGGACAGCACTCTTGGGTCCTGACAATAGACAGTTCCTCCAAGGCTGAGTGTCTCTGGATGACCTCTTGTCCCTCATGACTCCAGCATTTGAAAAACCAAACACATTTTTGTTAAGACCGTGTCTAAATAGCACAGATCCTCTCCACCACGTCTGGGAGAGAATCCAGAAACCCACAGCTCCCCAAATGCTAGGCAAGAGTATGGCAGTAGCTATAATGTTCAATTACATTTTGACAAGGGGTCTTGCTGTGTAAGGCAAGGCAGGTGACACTCATGACCATTCTCACCGTGGCACACCACAGAGGCAGGTGGATCTCTGAGTTTGAGACCAGCCTGGTCTACAAGAGCTAGCTCCACAACAGCCTACAAAACCACAGAGAAACCCTGTCTCGAAAATCCAATAAAAAATAAAATAAAAATAAAGGTCTCATCATGAAGCTTTAGGTGGATAGGCTAAACCTGGTTTTGACAGTAGACAGGCCTTGATTTCCTGTGTCTGGATCCCTGTGTCTCTCCTTCTGAGGGATTTTGTGTAATAACTGTGCATATATATATATATATATATATATATATATATATATATATATATATCCCATACATGTGTAAACACATACTTTTTCACGTATACATATTTATTTATTATTTATTTGTTTGTGGGCTCCTTAACCAAGCAGGTGGACCTAGCCAGAGGATCTTGTCAGGCTATACCCCTCAAGTGGGAAGTGCCCTCTGGGTTTCCCAAGGGAGAAAGGGCCTCCCTCTTGAGTGTCACCCCCATGAACAGTGGCAGCCTGGAGCCCAGTAACAGCAGTCAATGAAGTCCAGGCTCAGGACTTGTCTGTGTGTCCACTTAGAAGTCCTCGGCAAGGCCAACTGATAGAGCTGAGTGGGAAGAATGGGGCACAGGACCGGCTTGTGTTGCTCTTTTTCTTTTGGGTTGTAGATTTACAGATGTATCCTTGTGGCTGCTCTTGGCCACTAAGTCAGAGAATTGGGCAAAAGCCTGGAAATACGGATGAACCACAAGACTCCTGGTGCTTTTCTGACAGAATGTCTCCCACCTTTATTGTGGAGTAGCCTTATATACAAACTTACAAAAACCCCAGGTCAAAGGGTTCACAACAGAATATTGATACCAGTGGGGTGAGGTCAGGAAAACAGGAGGTACCTGTGGTTATGCTGGAAAACATCTCTTAAGAGACCCCATGGGGTCTGGGTTCCAACATCTTCCCCTTCTTTATATATAACAAAGCAGTTATCAAGTAAGAACTATAAGATTTTAACCATTCTATCTTTGTGTGTTACTATAAGTATCTATCTTCAACTCCATCAAAGATCATAGAAGGATAATATATAAACTCTACAACAGACAGAGACACCTTGCTTCCTAGACAGGCCATAATGTGTCTGGCAGACTTCGCAGCAAAGCCGGAAATTCTAAACTGTCCTGCACTGGAAACAGTTTAGACAAGAGTAGCTTTTTGCCCAAATGGCTGGTCTTGCCATGTCAAACTCAAACTCTATAATGAGTTTCTTGGATGCCCCTCTTCCTCTCAGTTATAATTGGTGTTCCAGGAGCAGTTGTGTATCACCGTCAAGAAAAACCCTAAACCATTTCTTTGAATGATATGAAGAATATCTATATATCTAGAAAACCTAACTAGTGTCAACAAATGAAGATCCATTCCAATAAAAATTATCAACAAATGAAGATCCATTCCAATACAAAGTATCATTTCTATATCATATTACTCCTTTTTCTTTTAAAAAGTCATTGACTGTGACCACTGCCATTTCTAACTGACCAAATTTAAATGAAAACAAATATTCAGATCATCTGGGCCACTGCTTCACGAGGTCCTGCCCCATGAAACCATACCAGTATGAAACGAATCCACAGCCCTTCACCTCCCATGGAAACAAAAGCAGACATTTTCCTTCCACCCCAAGTAACCTGTACTTTAACAACTGTTGCTCTTTCCCAAGCAATTAACTATTTAAAGACAACACAATGGCATTCTTTTGTTAAAAGTCACACATTTATGATCACACTTCATACACACATGTGTGGCCACACCATACATACAGGACATACATACATCTTTTGAACAAAACTCACAAAGGAGAGGAGTTGTCAGGGGATGGCCATCCTTAACATAGCTTGGCATCTTTGGAGGGTCTTGAGGACTGCTGCATCTTTGTCCATTCCTGTATGGTCTTTTGTAGAGCCTGGGTCTTTTCTTTATCCACTTGGACATATTCTCCTTTCTCTTCCAGTATGACAGATAATGTGGATGGCTTGCGATGAGGGCTCTGGGAGACAGGCTGAAAGTCCAGGGCTATGTAATTCACATTGCCAGTACTCTTTTATGGAGCTGGGTTGTTAGTGCCACTGGGTACAGTGGATGAAGACATTGGGTTCTGCATAGGGGCACAGTTCTCCTCACTGTCTCCAGAGTCTGTATTGGAGACAGAATTGCAATACTGGGAAGACCTTGGGTTAAAGGTGTGGTTGAACGTGGCCCAAGACTTGGTGACAAATGACTTGAAAGGGAGCTCATTGATGACAGTGTGGTTACTCAGGTCAAAGGGTACTGACTTTGCTTTTCGGACAGGCTTGAGGGGCAGATTGAATGGGGGTGGTTGGATCTCACATCCTTGGCTGACAAAGAGATGGGGCATTGTGCTCATGGGGATGTCAGAACCTGGGTTTACGGGCATATAATTGAAATCAGAGCTGGCACTGTCTGATCGACCCACGATAGTCTTTTCTAGAGATTTAGCAGACCAGAAGGCAGTTTCTTCACCTCGTGTTGAATACTTGTAGTCACTGACTGGAGGTCAATTTTGAGGGCTGCTCCCCCAAGGTGTCTTAGGATGCTGTGGTGGGGGAGATATGGCTGAGTCCACTGGGAGGTTTCCAAATTCCTTACACGGTGTGTTGCTGGGTGCCTTGAAGATGTACACATAATCACTATCTGCCACAGACCCTCCTCAGGGCAGGGGCTGACTGGAGCTGCTGAATTCAGATGGAGAAGAGCAGAGATTATGACTGACTGAAGGAAGGTTTCTCAGGGTGTCAATGCTCTCTTTAGTCTGACTGAAGCCGCAGATCTGACAGATGCTCTGGACCCACCTATTCCTGTCAGCCTCTGGTGTGCTCATTGATAATAATATCAAACATGAACCTCTGTTGGAGCTCTTGTTTGTTGAAGGTCAGGGCTACATCCAACTGCGTACAGAAGTTTAGGTAGATGTACCCAGGGGTTCCTTGCAGTGTTCATTCTTATAGTATTCTAGAACATCTGGGTCACCACACATCTAACCGCTCCTCAGGATGAACCAGTGTTTCTTCCAAGCATAGTGCCCCAACTTTTTCTCAGGAGGTGATTTCTCCAGCCAGCCTGTGCACACCACATCAGTTTCATCTGACTGGAGCCCACAGCGGGTTCCAGTGGACAAGGGCACAGGCTTCTGGGTCAGCTGGCTGCTGGTGTGTAGCTCATGGAGGAGGGATTCCTCAGAGGCAGATTTCCCAGATTTCTATAATAATTTTCTTAGCATTATTGCTTAATCCAAAGTTAATATGAAATCTTACCGGTACCTTGTCTCTTTAAACTTTCTCTGTGTGATTGACTGTGATCTCTATTCTAATCCAACTCTCTTAGCAGTTGAGGTACCTATTTTCCAGTACCTTTTGCAATCCACCCTCACAACTCCTCACTTGCTTACCAGCATTCTGTGGGTGATCTCTCAGGGTCTCCTTTCGTTCCTGTTCTCAGTGGGACCTCAATTTGTGGCTGATCTCGGCCACCAATAAGTCCGAGTATTGGGCAAAAACCTGGAGATTTGGATGAACCACAAGATGCCTGGTTCTGTTTCTGAGAGACTGTTCCTCACTTTTATTGTGAAGCAGCCTTGTATACAAACTTCCAAAATCCCAGGTCAAAGGGTTCGCATCATGATACTAGTGGGGCAAGTTTAGGAAAACAGGAGGTACCTGTGGTTATACTGAAAAACAACTCTTAGAGACCCTGTGGGGGCTGGGTCCCAACACTCAACAGTCTAACTACACTTATGAAGGATGATAAACTCTAGGACATGCTAAAAGTGAATCAAGGGAAGTCCATAAATCTGTGATTCCAAAGTCTTAGGTCTCAGTGCAGCTGTAATTACTAATTAAATCACTCAATGACTAGGTGAAACAGAGCAGAGATGGATCAAAAGCTTCACTCCTCCGGGTCACACAATGCTCACAGCTGGTAAGAGAATTAGCATTAGTGTGGAATCAACTGCATGCACCAAACTCTGGGAAGACAGTCTCAGGTCTTAAGTCTCTTCCACAGGCATTGCTAGTTGAAGTCCAAAAGCCAAGGAATACTGGCACTTAGAGAAAAGAGGGTTCCACTGTCATTTTAAAATAAGCATTTAAGATAAAAGCTGAAAGTTTGCAAGAACAGAAAAAAATAGGATCAGGTAATGCTAAAACAAATGCTAATAATTTAGTGTAATGTACAAAAATTACCACTTTTACTTGAGTATGTCGTACGAAAAGAGTACAAATTGTATTTACATAATTATACACTTTGTCTTTGACTTCCTTTTCTTCTTTTTACCATCTTTGCTCATCTTTATGATTTCGAATTTCTTGGACTAATATATAGAAGGCATCATCAACACCCAGATTACATTACAAGGCATTTTTTATTCTTCACACGGCCAGGAGTCTTTTCTTCTTTGCTGATTTTTTTCAATCTGTACTGTCGGATCTCTCTCACCAATGTATAAAAAGCATCCTCCACTCTCTGTCTTGTCTTTGCTGAGGTTTCAATAAACGGAATCCCATAACTTCCTGCTAAGTCCTGAGCCTGATTTGTGTCTACTGTTCTAGAAGGCAAATCACATTTATTCCCTACTAGGACCATAGGCACATCTTCAGAGTCTTTTGCTCTTTTAATTTGTTCTCTATAATGGTGAATAGCTTCAAATGATTTAGAATTATTCATGGCAAATACACAAAGAAAGCCCTCCCCAGTCCTCATGTACTGGTCCCTCATTGCACTGTACTCCTCTTGACCTGCTGTGTCGAGAATGTCCAAGAGACAGGTTTCTCCATCAATTACTACTTGTTTCCTGTAGGAGTCCTCTATCGTAGGATCATATACATCCACAAAGTGATTGTGAATTAGCTGTATCGTCAAGGCACTCTTGCCTACGATACACTCAGCTCCAACAACCACAAGTTTATATTCACTCATTTTTAGCAGGCCTCTCCCCGCGGCGTGCACCGCCTCAGGCAACCGCTGCAGCCTTTAGGCCTGTGCCCTCTCAGTTGCTCACTTGCTCGCTCGCTCTGGGTCCGAAATGGCACGGGAGCCGGACTACGGCCAAGCCACCGTCTTCCTCCTCCTCCTATTCTGCTGCCTGCAGAATCGCAACAGTAGTAATTTTTAAACTAGGTCTTATCCAATTAATATCAGGCAGAAACCTCTGAAAACCATTTAAAGTTTGAAGGGTGTCCAGCCTAAGACTAATCTTTTAAGGGTGTACCCCATTTGCCACAACCAAGCATGACTTAGATCTGGCTCCCTCACTGACCTTCTTATTTCCCTGCATAGCAGAAGCAATAACTTGTCCCATAATGTGGTGTCCATCTATATCTCTACAAATTTGAATGTAATCATTGAGGCTTTTGGCCTTGTGAGGTGGTAAAACCTCTTTACAATACTTGTTGGCATTTTTTAAAGCTAGTTATCTAACTATAGACATGGCATTATCAGTATCCCCAAATATATGCCCTGCAAGCAGCTGCTGAGATCTGTGCATATACAGTTGGATCGTAAAGAATTTGCTGACCTAGGTCTGCATAGGCTCCCGTACCAGTAAGCATTTCTGAGTTCTTTTCAGGGAAACTGACAGCCATGTTGCGCTGTACCATTTGGTTACATAGTTGTTGGAATTCACCTCTCCAAATCAAATAATCACCCCTGGACAGCACAGCTGGACATAATTGTTGCCAGTCACTGGGCATGCAATTGAAGGCCACAAAGAATTAAAAAATGGTCAGAGTAATAAAAGTTACATGAGACCTGTAAGCCATAACTGCCTCTTTCAGGTGTTTAATATCCTTATAATTAAGAGGGAATGCTCTCTTTGATTCTGGCCTTGGGGAGCAACTATCGCTATGATTGGGAACATCACTGGGCCACTCTGCTTTTCAGGAAAGGCCAAAGGAAAACAGAGAGCGCTAGAATTTCGAGCAAGAGGATGAGACTCAAGGGAACATTTTTTTTAGCTTATGTTATAATTTAATGTACCTTTCCAGTTCTTCCCTTTCCTTAGTCTAATCCACTGAATATGAGGGAGAGGGCCCAAAGGAAGTGTTATTAGAAATTTCAAGTGACCTAACAGACTCTTGGTTCTGAGCCTCTGCTAAGGCAGCCTTCGCTTCCTCAACCTGCTTTTTCACTTCCACAATATTACTAAGAAGTGCTTCTTTGACAAGAGGGCACAGAGAAAAAGTAACAGTTGGTATGGCATTCGGCCCATCTCTGTGTAATATCCTTTGCAGGTCTATCCTCACCTGCTCCCAATCAACAATGCTAAGGTCACCAGAGATTAAAAACCAAGGGCTGACCTCATGTACAGTTTTTAAAACGTCTGTTGCTGTCTTGTAGTTAATACTGGTGCCCTGCTTATTGGACAATTGGACCAATTGGTTCCCCATAAGAGAGTAAGAACTAGCTGCACCCATCTTCAATACACCTGTTCCTTACCTTAATGCTGGAAAGCCTTCTGGGGTGATCCTTCAGTGTCTCCCCTTGTTTCCCAAATCTTGGTGGGATCAACAATTGTTGTAACAGCCAGCTCTACAACCTTCTCATGGGTTCGGGCAAGGGAATCTGAAGATTACAAAAAGACAACACAGTCAGTCACTCTTGCATGGAGAAGGCTTTTTATTTCAAAGGGGAGTAGGCTTATATACTAACAGCAGCCCCAGTGTAAATTTACTCAGATCAAGGTCCATGCCACCAATCACCCCCTCAATGGGCAGATAATTTGCATTCTTGCACAAAGGTCTAGGCAGAAGCAGGGAAGTAGGAAGTAAACACCTAGTCACAAGATAGACAGTGGACCCTGAGGGCACTCTGGTTAACCCTTAGTTACTAAAAGAACAGCAGACCCTAAAGAAGTCCCCAGCAGGAATTCTTTGTGTAGCCCTAGCTGTCCTGGATCTACCTCTGTAGTCCAGGCTGGACTGGAACTTGAGGAGTTCCACCTGCACCTGCATCCCAAGTGCTGTGTTTAAAGGCATGTGCCACCACCACCCAGTTAAAATGTTATGTATTTTGTATTTCATGAGCATTTGTGTTTTGCCTGAATATATGTCTGTGTATGGGTGTTGTGTCCCTTGGAACTGGAGTTGCAGATGGTTGTGCATAGTTATTCTGTGTAGAAGGACTGGAGCAATGGCTCAGAGTTTAAGGGCACTGGCTGTTCTTCAGACGTCCTGAGTTCAATTCCCAATAACTAGATGGTGGCTCACAACCATCTGTAATGTGTTCCAATGCCCTCTCCTATTATGCAGGGCAGGCACATAGGCAGGGAGAATGCTATACGCAAAAGAAATAAATCAATCATTTTTAAAAACATCCCATCTACCTTGTGTCTCTGGGCTTTTACCTTTCTCTATTCTCTATCTCTTTCTTTCCTTGTTACTCTTCTGATGGCTGTGTGACTGTCCCCTGGTGTTCTCTCTCCCCTTTTCTCTTCTTTCCCTTTTCCTTTCTCTCTTCTTCTATTTATTCTCTCTGCCCACCAGCCCTGTCTATCCCTCTCGCCTGCCTAGCTATTGACAGTTCAGCTCTTTATTAGACCAGTCATGTGTGTTGTGCAGGCAAAGTAACACAACTTCACAGAGTTAAACAAATGCAACATAAAAGAATGTAACACATATTCAACTAATATCCCATAACAGCTGTGAGCTGCCATGTATTGGGAATTGAATCCTGGGTTCTCTGCAAGAGATGCCCATGCTCTTAATAGCTGAACACCTCTCCAACCCAATAAAATAATAATCTTAAAAATTAGAAAAAAGAGGCCAGGCATTGGTGGTGCATGCCTTTATTCCCAGCAATCAGGAGGCAGAGGCTAACTGATCTCTTCGAGTTCAAGGCCAGCCTGGACTACCAAACCAGTTCAGGACAACCTCTAAAGCCACAGATAAACCCCTTCTCGAAGACAGAGAGAGAGAGAAAGAGAGAGAGAGACAGAGAGAGAGAGACAGAGCGAGAGAGAGAGAGAGAGAGAGAGAGGAGGTGCAGCACATAAAGGCACTGGTTATCAAGGCTGATAACAAAGTTCAACCCCCTGAGGAAGTTCAACCATTCATTACTCAGGAAGGAAAAACATGATCTCCACATATATAATCACAAGTGCTATGACTGGGGGGATTGGTTAATCTTTCAGGTACCAAATACAACTGAAAAAAGTGTACCCTCTGTTCTACTTGGCTTTCTGTTACTGTGATAAACAGCATGACCAAAGGCGACTTTGGGAAGCAAGAGTTTGTGTTATCCTACAGGTTACATCGCTCTTCAATGAGGGAAACCAAGGCAGAAGCCTGAAGCACAAAAAACAACAGAAATTTGCTGCTTACTGGTTGGTTCCCTATGGCTTGCTCTGTTAGCTGCTTTATACAGACCAGCCCTACTGGCCCAGGAATATACTACCCACAACATGCACCTGCAACAAATAACCATCAATGTTTCTCTGTGTAATGGCCCTGGATGACCTGGAACTTGCTCTGTAGACCAGGCTGGCCTTGAACTCAGAGATATCCCCCTACCTCTGCCTCCTGAGCACTGGGGTTAAATGTGTGTACTACCAAAGCCCCACCCCTTTCTTCTTTTTTTAAAATTACAAATTTGACAGATGTGGCATTCTGCCTGCATGTATGCTCTTTTTGTTTTCTTTTGTTTTTCTTGAAAGGTTCCTGGAACTAGCTCTTATAGATCTGCCTGCCTCGGCCTCTGCCTCTGTCTCCTGAGTGCTGGGATTAAAGGCTTGTGCCACCACTGCCCAGCTTGCATATATGCTTTTGACCAAGCTCATGCCTGGTACTCACAGAGTCCAGAAGACAAGTTTATATTGCCCAGGACTGGAGCTACAGCCAATTGTGAGCTGAGTGGCCTTTGCCTTCTGTCCAGTGTTCCTCTCTGCCTTCTCCCCTTGTCTCTCTCAAAGGTGGGCAAGGCCATACCCCTGCACCCAGCATACCAATTTGGCAGTTAATACCAGCCCCAGGGACCTAAGCAAAAGGTATGGGACAAACTCACCTTGGCCATCCCTTCCTCTAGGTTGGGCATTTGCCAGCTTGGCTCTGACACATGCCCAGGGATTGCCCATGTGTTCCAAGTCAACACCTGTCCCTGAGATCTGGATCTGAGCTTCAAGGACTTGGGAGACAGGGGCCTGTGGCTGCTGGGGGAAGGCCTGAGGCACCTGGCATGCAGACTCCAGAAGCTGTGGTGAGTGTTTTGCTTAGGAGGAGGGCGACAGGAGTAGCGTGGGGATGCTAATGGAGTCATGAACCACTACACACTGGCTGCTTAAGTAGAAATTTTAAGGCCAGCCTCAGCTTTATAGCTACTATCAGGCCAGCGTGGGGTATGGGAGATGCTACTTCAAAAAACAGAACAGAAAACAACCATGGTTATTGACATTCTAAAAGCAGGAAACACATAAACATAACTGGGCCAGGGAGTGATGGGTGGAGCCTTTAATGCCAGCACTCGAGAGGCAGAGGCAGGAGGATCTCTGTGAGTTCCATGCCACCCTGCTCCATGCCAGCAAGCTTCAGGACAGGCACCAAATGTTACAAAGAGAAACCCTCTCTCTCTCAAAAAAAAGAAAATGTGGTGTCTCAGGCTCCTGCTCCTGCCACCATGCTGCCATAACTCCCCACATAAGTAGAGAGAGAAAAGATTCCCCCATCCTCCAAAAACCAGCCCCCCATTAGACATACATACACATACGTAAACACACACACATATACACAGGCGAAAAACCTTGGGAGTGTTTAGAATTTGCTTGGTGAAAAAGGCATTTATTAACTTGGGCATTTCCTTTTCATCTATTGGTATGTGTATCTGGGCATGCGGTGTGCACAGAGGCCAGAAGATGGCATCAGATGCCCGGGAGTATCAGTTACAGGATGTTGTGAACCAACTAAACCAAACTTAGGAACCAAACTTGGCTCCTCTAGAAGAGCAGTCTTAACCACTGAGCCACCTCTCCAGCTTTTGCTTTTGGAATATTAGATTTCTATTATCTGTTACAATTCTGGCTACACTCTCAGACTCACCCTGCTTCACAATAGTGCTGCTCTGTCTCTATCTACATATCCCTCGCCGCTTTACCCCCAGTCAGGGTTTCCTGTGTGTAGCCCTAGCTATCCTGGAACTCAGAAATCAGCCCTCCTCTGTTGGGATTACAGTGTGAGTCACCATGTCTGTCCTTGCAACCCACAACCTTATCAAGCTGCAGGCACTGGACGGACTCACTCTTTAGAGATGTGTTCCCTGGGGACAGAGAAGCCCCAAGGTCAGGGTCCTCCCTAACTCTACTCTTCCAGACCAAATGTGGTTCCAGACTAAATTGAGGAACAATTTAACCACAGAAGGAAATCATTGATCCTTGCCTACAAATCACAAAGGAGATCCGGTGTATAATAACTGACATTATTATAACTTATATTATTTTTCTGTCCCCAAGTCCCTGCCCCCTAAATATTTACTTATTCTGTGTAACCTGGGCTGTCTTAGAACTCAGCATTGTAGACTACAACAGCCTTGAACTCAGAGATTCAGCTGTCTCTGGCCACCAATTAGGATTACCAGTGTCAACTTGACAGGGCCAATATTTACTGAGGGCTACACCACTCACTAAGGAATGTGTCCAGCAACCACTGGACGGGCTCATGACACTTTCCTTTAAACCCTGTCACCTGTAAAATCCTCACCTCAACTCCCTGAAAAGACCACCTCACCCACCTCAGCTTGTCCCCTGCAGGCTGGACAGCTGTGGCCTCACAGCCAAAGCAGGTGAGGATCTTTCTTCCATCCTGGGAACCAACCAGACCCTGACTGAGCTTTAAGTGACCAACAATGCTCTGGGGAACACAGGTGTCTGGATGCTGTGCAGGAGGTTGAGACATCCAAGCTGCAGTCTTCAAGTCCTGTGGTGAGTGTTGGACAGTGATTTTTGGGGAGAATAAGGGATTCAGGAATGCTGGCCTCAGATTTGGGGGTAGGAATTCTAATGATTGAGATTCATTAAACACTGGATAAATAAATGATGCTGCTGAGACTGATTAACAGTTAAAAGCACTTGGTGATCTTACAGAGGATCTGAGTTCAGTTCCCAACACCAAAGTCAGGTGGCCACATTCACCTGTAATTCTAGCTTCCAGGGATCCAACTCCCTTTCCTGGTCTTCATGGTCATGACTCCAACTCACAGCCCTAGACATGACCATATGTAAATAATAAAAATAATATAAAGTATGTTAATAAAAGGTGAACTATTTCACTCATAGAATTTAGTGTAATATTTGAGACCAGCACTTCTGCAGGATGCTAGCTGGGGATTAGACTCCTCAAGGAGATCAAACTCCATCCTCCTGCCCTAGCTTCCCGAATGCTGGCATTGCAAACATGGACAGTTTGACTTTACTTCCTGTTCTTTTGCATTTTTTTCTCAAGGAAAGGTTTCTGTGTGGCTTTGGAGGCTGTCCTGGAACTAGCTCTTGCAGACCAGGCTGGTCTCCAACTCACAGCGATCTTCCTGCCTCTGCCTCCTGAGTGCTGGAATTAAAAATGCATGGGCTACCACTTCTCGGCTTTTGCTTTATTTTATAAACATTTACTTATTATGTACATAGTATTCTGCCTGCATGTATGTCTGCACACCAGAAAGGGGCACAAAATCTTTTTATAGATGATTGTGAGGCATTCTGTGGTGGTTGGGAATTGAACTCATGACGTCTAGAAGAGCAGTGCTGCAACCCCTGAGCCCTCTCTTGTCCTTTAAAATGAAACCAGTCTCAGCTGGCATCTGGGAGTTCTCAGTCTGTTATTTACCCACTCGACATGCTTTCCACACCATTCTATCTGCATCTGTAAATGAGAATACAACTAGGCGTGTCCTGTGGTTTTAATTTATTAATGACTAAAGACCCTCAAGATAGGGAGTAATGAGACAAAAGTGGTTGGGAACAAGTTTGATGCCACCACATGGAAGGCAGAGGCTGGTAGAACTCTAAGAATTCCACTCCAGCCAAGGATGCTGCCACCACCACCCAGCCCAAGACGCCTACTCTTAACCAATCCTGAACAGCCAAGGCACATAATACCCTGCTTGACATTGTTTCCTTTAAAAGCCATATCAACTGAGGCATGCATTTGCATCAGTGAGTCAGCTCCTTGGTGGTCTCTTTTTGAGATCTTAAGAACATGGCATAACAATTACATTCCAGCCAAGGCAGCAGAGAGACCCTGTCTCCAACAAGCAAACTGAACATTGGGAATAAGGAGGCTGGAGAGGGTAGGGCACTTGTTGCTCTGGCAGAGGTCCCAGTTTCCAGATCCCACTCTGCAGCTCAAAACCTGTTCCCAGGGGATCCAACTCCAGTTTCATGAGATCGAATCACCCCAGACACATGCTACCAAGGGACCCATTGTAGCTCAAGTCCCAAGAGTGCCCCACACTATTCGAATGCTAGAGGAGTCACTAAGAACTGAGGAAATCACCCTTTTGTCAACCGGCAGCACTCAAAACCTGGTGGCACTTTATTCCAGAACGAAAAGTTCCACCATAGTTTGAGTACCACAGGCTGACATGGTCCAGAGAGATGCACAAACCGGAAAAAAATTTACCTGCCAGAAAACTGAAAACTTTGGAACATTCCGGGCGTTGGTGGCGCACGCCTTTAATCCCAGCACTTGGGAGGCAGAGGCATGCAGATCTCTGTGAGTTCGAGGCCACTCTGGTCTCAGAGCGAGTGCCAGGATAGGCTCCAAGGCTACACGGAAAAACCAAAAACCAAACCAAACAAACAAAAAACATTGGCACAGTTCAATAAGATGTGCCAAGAACCTAAATGATAAGTAAATTCAGGGTGGTTAGTATCCGGTCCCAAAATTGATCCATGTCCATTGATAATTTGGCTTCTCCAACAAATGCAATACAATTGCCTGTGACCCTCTGAAACTCCTGGAAGCGTCATTCATAACCCCCACAAACACTCATAAAGTTCCTACATTGCTAAAATTGTATACAATCTGCCTGCAGGCCTTGCCTCCTGTGAGGTGGGAATAAACTCAGCTGACTTGGGTCCAGGAGGCCGAATCCTTGGCTATGTTCATTTAAAATTCTAGATTTTACAAGTGCTGGTCAGTGCTAGCTCAAGCCCATAATCCTAGTTAGGCAGGCATTCAAGGCCTACATAGTCTACATAATGTGTTCCATGACACGCTCCAAACAACAAATACCAAAATTTCTGAAAGTAGGCCCTTGGTGGTCTTGAGGAAGGCAGATGTGTGTTACTCTGCCTGACCCAGGTCATAAGCTGGCGAAATCAAAAACAACTCATCCAACATCCATATCAAGCCTACACCTGCCTCTCAAAGCTAAGGTCCTCGGTTTCAAACCTCAGAACAGAAAAAAAGTTACCTTTCTGACAGAGAGAAAGCCGAACACAAAAGGTGGAGCAGAACATCCTCACAAGCACCAACAAGATCTGAAAGAAGTCTCTGGGAAGGGGAGAGGCTCTAGTATTTCCATAGTCTGAGAGCTCATTGGCCCCCTAGAGGGGAGGCTCTGGATTCCCTCCCCCAACCTGGGGCCATCCTTACCCAATCCACCCTGTATCCTGGGTTCTGATGCCCCCTGGGGCTGAATGACCTTCAGCATCCATGCTGCTCCCCAACCGTCCTGTGTCTGCCCCCATCCCCAGAGGAGGAAGTGGATTTGTTTGTTTGTATCTATGTTTTTAAATGGCTGGGGTCTGGGTAGGGTGGTTTCTTTTTTGTAGCAATTATTGAAGCTGAGTCTGGGGGTGTGGGAAGGATCGCTGTTAGTTCAATCCCCGGGGGTCACAATCATGAATTCCTGACTGGGCAGGGTACATAGTGAGATTCAGCATTTGGTTTTTGTTTGGGGGTCCTTTAAGAGATTCTGGATAGTATTGGAGCCTATCCTAGCCTGAAACTATCTGAGATCCGTCCTTGTCTGCCTCCTGGGTGCTAGCAACCACTAAATGGGCCCATGACCGTTTCCTTTAAACCCTGTCACCTGTAAATTCCTCAATTCAACTTCCTGAAAAGACCACCTCACCCACTGCAGCTTGTCCCCTGCTGGCTGGACAGCTGTGTCTTCACAGTCAAAGCAGGTGAGGGCCTTTCTTCCATCCTGCATATCAACTGGACCCTGACTGAGCTTTATGTGACCAACAAACTCTGGGGACACAGGTGTCAGGATGCTGTGCAGGAGGCTGAGACATCCAGGCTACAAACTTCGAGTCCTGTGGTGAGAGATGGACCCCGATTTCTAAGGGAGAATGGGGAATTCAGGAATGCTGGCCTCAGATTTGGGGGTAGGAATTCTAAATGATTGAAATGATTAAACACTGGATAAATGATGCTGGACGGATAGATGAACAGTTAAAAGCATTTGGGGATCTTACAGGGAACCTGAGTTCAGTTCCCAGCACCCCTGTCAGGTGGCCACATTCACATGTAATTCTAACTCCCAGGGATCAAACTCCCTTTTCTAGTATTTATGGTCATACCCCCATTGGGACCTCTGCAAAATCAACAAGTGCTCTGACCACAGAGTCACCTCTCCAGCCTCCTTACTCCCAATGTTCAGTTTGCTTGTTGGAGACAGGGTCTCTCTGCTGCCTTGAGTGGCATGGAATTTTTATGCCAAGCTCCTGAGATCCCAAAAAGAGACCACCAAAGAACCAACTCATTATGATGCAGACTCATAAGGTTTAATGTTAAGTTACAATACATGTCAGTGACCCTGTCCAGCAAACCAGCACAGAAGCTGCAAGAAAAGGCTGCTTGGCCCCAGTTGTGAAGTTTTTTTTTTTTAATATTTATTGATTTGTTATGTATACAGTGTTCTGTCTGCATGTATCCCTGCAGGTCAGAAGAGGGCACCAGATCCCATTACAGATGGTTGAGAGCCACCATGTGTTTGCTGGGAATTGAACTCAGGACCTCTGGAAGAGCAGCCAGTGCTCTTAAACTCTGAGACACCTCTCCAACTGTGTGAAGGGTGTTTTTAAGAAAACAAACTGTAATCAGGTTGGTATGTACCTTGACTGTTCAGGATTGGCTAAGAGTGGGTGACCTGGTCTTGGCTGCGGTGGTGCACACCTTTAATCCCAGCACTCGGGAGGCAAAGTAAGGTGTATTGCTGTCAGTTCAAGACCAGCCGGGTATACAACAGCTTGGACAGCCTCCAAAGCCACAGAGAAACCCTGCAGCTGAATCAGTCTTGTGCTACACAGGAAAGTTCTCAGAATTTTTCTGAGGATGGAGTTATCTCCACCGTCTCTAGTTTACCTTGCTCTTACAGAATTATTAGAGATCTACATGCATCTGCTTTCCATGTACTGGGATCAAAGACGGTCCCAAACTCTCTGGGCTCCTTCCTCTCAATCTTATGATTTATTTATTTATTTATTTATTTATTTATTTATTCATTTCATGTTTCAAAACAGTATAATACTTGCACCTTTTATTTATCCAGTTATTTTATATATTTTGGTTTTTTGAGACAGGTTTTCTCTGTATAGCTTTAGAGCCAATGCTAACATTCACTCTGTAGACCAGGCTGGCTTCAAACTCACAGAGATCCTCTTGCCTCTGCCTCCCATGTGCTGGGATTAAAGGCATTGGACACCAATCCTGGCCAGTTTATTATTTTTTTATTATTTTCATCTGTGCATGTCCATGTGGGGGTGTTGAGGGGTCATGGCCATGAATATTAGAAAAGGGAGATGGATCACAGGGAGCTAGAATTACAGGTCAATGTGGCCACCTGACAGGGGTGCTGGGAACTGAACTCAAGTCCCCTGTAAGATCACCAAGTACTTTTAACTGTTGATCTATCTCTCCAGCATCATTTATCCAGTGTTTAATGCATCTCAATCATTTAGAATTCTTACCCCCAAATCTGAGGCCAGCATTCCTGAATTCCATATTCTCCCCAAGAAATCTGGGTCTATCTCTCACCACAGGACTCCAAGATTGCAGCCTGGATGTCTCAGCCTCCTGTATAGTATACTGACACCTGTGTCCCCCAGAGCCTTGTTGGTCACATAAAACTCAGTCAGAGTCTGGTTGGTGTTCAGGATGGGCAATAGGCCCCCATGTGCTTTGGCTGTGAGCCACAGCTGTCCAGCCTGCAGGGGACAAGCTGAGGTGGGTGAGGTGGTCTTTTCAGGCAGTTGAGGTGAGGATTTTACAGGTGACAGGGTTTAAAGGAAAGTGTCATGAGCCCATCCAGTGGTTGCTGAACACCTTCCTTAGTGAGTGGTGTAGCCCTCAGCAAATAGTGTCCCTGTCATGTTCACACAGGTAACCCTAAGTAGCTTCACTTGGTGGCCACAGGCAGATAGTTCTCTTGAATTCAAGGGTACCCTAGTCTACAAAGCTGAGAACCATGTCAGTCAGGGCTACACGGAAAAAGTAATCATTTGGGGTGTGGGATAGGACTTGGGGGCAACAAACAATACAAGTTATAATAATGCAAGCAGTGTGTGTGTGTGTGTGTGTGTGTGTGTGTGTGTGTGTGTGTGTGTGTACGTTTGTCGAGACAGGTTTCTCTGTATGGTTTTGGAGCCTGTCATGGACCTTGCTCTGTAAACCAGGCTGGCCTTGAACTCACAGAGATCCACCTGCCTCTGCCTCCTGAGAGTGCTGGCAATAAAGGTTTGTGCCACCAACACCCCGGCAATAATATAAGTTATTATAGACTAGATTACCTTCCTGGTTTAAAGTCAATGATCAATGATTTCATTGTGTGGTTAAATTGTTCCTCAGTTTTAGTTTTTAGTCACATTTGTTTTGAAAGAGTAGAGTTAGGGAAGCTCCGGCCCTCAGGGATTCTCTGTCCCCAGAGAACACATCTCTAAACAGTGAGTAAAATGCCTGCAGCTTGGTAATGCTTGGGTTTGGAACAGTAGACATGGTGGCTCACATCTGTAATCCCAGCAGAGGGACGCTGATTTCTGAGTTCAAGGTCAGCCTGGGCTACACAGAGAAACCCTGTCTGGGGAGAGGGAGTGGGGGATGTAAACAGGGACAGAGTAGCACTGCAGGGATTCTGCCTCTAAGCAGGGTGAGCTTGAGTAGGGAGAAAGTATAGTAAGAGACTCCAGACACCCAAACTGGAGAGATGACTCAGTGGTTAAGACTGCTCTTCTTGAGGAGCCAAGTTTGGTTTCCAGCATCCAGTTAGTAGTTCACAACATCCTGTAAGTGATGGTCCCAGTCATCTGATGTCATCTTCTGTCCTCTGTGGACACCCCCAGTCCCAAATAGAAATACACAAAGAGGAAAAGAAAATTCCCAAATCATATCATGCCTGCAGGCTGATTCTTATAGACACACAAAATAATAAATGCCTGTTTTTCTAAATGTCTCTAAACACCCTCAAAATTCATTACATGTTTGTATATGTGGGGAATTTGCTTTTGGAGTAATGGAGGAATCAATTCTGTCTCTGATTATGTGGGTTTTTTGTTTCTTTGTTTGTTTTGTTTGGTTTTTCCATACAGGGTTTCCCTGTGTAAGATCTATAGTTGTCCTGGAACCAGCTTTGTAGACCAGGTGGCCCAGATATCCATATATGTGCCTGCTTCAAGCTCCAGAATGCTGGGATTAAAGTTGTGCACCACAACACTCATAAATGTAATTTTAAAAGCTCACTGCAGAATAGAGTGGTGGGACAAGTCTTTATTCTTTAGGCAGAGACCAGTCTTGTCTACATGATGAGTCCCAGGTTAGCCAGATATAGTAGGATTCTCTCTCTCTCTCTCTCTCTCTCTCTCTCTCTCTCTCTCTCTCACACACACACACACACACACACACACACACACACACAAAGTAAACTAAATTCTAAGGTTAAAGCTATGTTGATGGGATGCTTTGCTTGGTTGGATTCAGCATAGAATAGATAATGCATAGTGGCCAAGGCCATACTGGGAAAGAAGTGACAGGAGAAGGATTCATGGTTATCCTCAGCTATATAGAGAATCCAAAGCTAGACTAGCCTAGAAAGACCCAGAATCCAAATACATAAAAGGAGAAAAAATATAAAAAGAAATCCAGTATTCTAGACGTTAAAACCTATATCCTTGTTGCTGTTTTTATTGAGATAGGGTCTCTCTGTGTAGTCCTGGCCCCAAACTCAAGACCTGCCTCTGCCTCCCAAGGGCTTGGAGTAAAAGTGTTGACACTACATGGGCCAAATCCCTATCTTTATCTGCTTCTCCAAATGGAAGACCTAGCTACATGCTGACAAGGTTTACTTCTTCAATACATAATTCTTCAGAAATACATACATAGAAATATGCCTGGAATTGATGACTGAACTGGAAATGGTCTTATGTGCCCATTAATCCAGCCCTTGGGAGATGGCAAGAGAAAATAAGGAATCCAAGCATATCCTTGGCAATTCAGTGAGTTTAGGGCCAGCTTGGTGTACCTGAGACTTTTTTACAAAGAAACCCTAAAACACAAGCGTGCAACATGGCTCAGTATCTTTGGCTCTGTATGCCTGGAGACCTGATTTCAACCCATAAAACCATATAAAGGTAGAGAAAACCAACTCAGCTAGTTATTGTTTGACCCCCAATCCATTTTGGCAATGCAGGTCTAGCCGTAGAAACATGAGAAAGAAAGACAAAGGAGGTGGATAAAGGACTTCAACTCAGTCAGAAAATAAGGAAACAGAACAAAACACTGAGCTTCCCAGGTAGAGATTACTTCCTTTACTCCTTTCGTTAATATTTTCAAGAATGATCTGGAGCTGGGCAGTGGTGGCAAATTCCTTTTCATCCCAGCACCCAGGAGGCAGACAAGATGGATCTCAGGGAGTTCCCGGCTAGGACAGGTTCCAACACTACCAAGAAACCCTTGAAGGACCCAAAAACAAAACCCAAAGGTTGATGCCACCAATCGCCCCCCTCAATGGGCAGATAATTTTCATTCTTGCAAAAAGGCCTAGGCAGAAGCAGGGAACTAGGAAGTAAACACCTAGTCACAAGACAGACAGTGGACCCTGAGGGCACTGTGGGTCACCATTAGTTACTAGAAGAGCAGCAGACCCTGAAGAGTTCCCCAACAGGAATTCTCTGTATAGCCCTAGCTCTCCTGGATCTACCTCTGTAGAACAGGCTGGGCTGGAACTTGAGGAGTTCTGCCTGCCTCTGCTTCCCAAGTGCTGGGTTCAAAGGCGTGTGTCACCACCTCCCAGTTAAAATGTTATGTATTTTGTATTTCATGAGCATTTGTGTTTTGCCTGAATGTATGCCTGTGTGGGGGTGTTGTGTCCCTTGTAACTGGAGTTGCAGATGGTTGTGCATAGTTATTCCTTGTAGAAGGACTGGAGCAATGGCTCAGAGGTTAAGAGCACTGGCTGTTCTTCAGACGTCCTGAGTTCAATTCCCAATAAATAGACGGTGGCTCACACCCATCTGTAATGTGTTCCAATGCCCTCTCCTATTATGCAGGGCAGGCACAAATGCATGGAGAATGCTATAAGCAGAAGAAATAAATCAATCTTTTAAAAAAAAACATCTACCTTGTGCTTCTGGGCGTTTACCTTTCTCTATTCTCTCTTTCTTTCCTTCTGACTCTTTTGATGGCTGTGTGGCTGTCCCCTGGTTCTCTCTCCCCTTTTCTCTTCTTTGCCTTTTCCTTTCTCTCTTCTTCTATTTATTCTCTCTGCACACCAGCCCTGTCTATCCCTCTCTCCTGCCTAGCTATTGATAGTTCAGCTCTTTATTAGACCAGTCAGGTGTGTTGGGCAGGCAAAGTAACAGAGCTTCACAGAGTTAAACAAATGCAACATAAAAGAATGTAACACATCTTCAACTAATATCCCGTAACAGCTGTGAGCTACCATGTGAGTATGGGGAATTCAATCCTGGGTTCTCTGCAAGAGGTGCTCGTGCTCTTTTTAGCTGAATCATCTCTCCAACCCAAGAAAATAATAATTTTAAAAATTAGATAAAAGAGGCCGGGCATTGGTGACGCATGCCATTATTCCCAGCACTCGGGAGGCAGAGGCTGGCTGATCTCTTTGAGTTGGAGGGCCGCCTGGTCTACCAAGCCAGTTCCAGACAACCTCCAAAGCCACAGAGAAAACTTGTCTCGAGAAAAAAAGAGAAAGAGAGAGAGATTTGATAGCAGGGGCCAAGAAGGTGGCAGTGCAGCAGATAAAGGCACTGGTTATCAAGACTGATGACAAAGTTCAAACCTCTGAGGAAGTTCAACCATTCATTACTCAGGAAGGAAAAACATGATCTCCACATATAAAAGCACAAGGACTAGAACCAAAGGCTTGAGACATATGCCAGTCTTGTTTGTTTTAGCCAATAAAAAGTCCTACTACTGGGGGATGGTGAGAGGGTTCCTCAGGTAAAGTTACCTGACAACCTGAGTTTAGTGCCTGGGGCCCACACCATGAAAGGAGAGACTCTTGCAAGCTGTCCTGGAACAATGACCCAGATGGGCTCCTGCATTAATTAGAGAAAACTCACAATGGCTGGAGGAATGGCTCCGTGCTGAGGAGCACTTGCTGCTGTGCATGTGCACAGGTGTAGCCCACAAAATATTTTTTGAGACAGAGTCTCATTGTATATCTCTGCCTAACCTGGAATTTGACCAATATGTAGACCAGGTTGGCCTCCAACTCACAGAAATCTGCCTGCCTCTGCCTCCTCAGTGTTAGAATTAAAGGTGTGTGTCACCATGCCCAACTCACACAAAATACTTTTTAAGTGCAATTTGAAAATCCTGTATATATTTATGTAATCAAATACGTGTAACATCATATTGGAATCTTGGACAGGACTTTTTTGTTTGTTCATTTGTTTGGCTTTTAGATAGGGTTTCTCTGTGTAGTCCTGGATGTTCTGGAATTCACTCTGTATCACAGGATGACCTTGAATGCACAGAGATCTGCTTGCCTCTGTCTCCTGAGTGCTGGGATCAAAGGTGTGTGCCACCATCCCCAGGCCTTGAACAGTTTGTTGCTTTTGTGTTCTACTTTCTTTTGGGGTGTGTGTGTGCTGGGAATCAAACCCAGGATCTTGCAGCCCCTGGCTTTTAGAGCCAGAGCCTCACTATACACCCAGGCAAATCTAATGGAACATCCTCCTGCCTCTGTCTACCATGGGCTGGTGCATGTCACAAGTGTGTGCCACACAGCTTCCTGAGAACACTGAACTCTGAAGACAGGGGCAGGGGATAGATTCCATGTCCCCAGGAAATTCCCCCATCATGCTTACTGGCTGGCTTTTACACAGGCTGAAAATCTGCCACCTCAGCCAGGCTGCCTGTGAAGATCTGGTCTCCAGCATCAGCCTGGACCAGACCCTGACTGAGCTGGACCTGGGCCTGAACGACCTTGGTGATCCCAGGATACTTCTCCTGTGTGAGAGCCTCAGGTAACCAGACTGCAAACTCCCTCCAGTGAATGGAGTTCCTGATTCAGCATGCTTGCCCTGTCTTCTCTGTCCAGGGAGGCCATGGGACCTCCAATTTCCTCACCAGCTCTAGCTACAGAATCCTGCTGTCAAGTTTTCCTGCCACAGGGCCTTTACACAAACATCACTGACACCACTGAAACGGCTCTTCTGTTCTGCTGTACATTTAGTTTCCAGGGTAGGTGCTGGAGAGATGGCTTAGTGGTTCAGAGCACTGGCTGCTTTTCCAGAGTTCCTGAGTTCAATTCCCAGCAACCACATGATGGCTCACAAACAGCTATAATGAGATCTTGTGCCCTCTTCTGGCATGCAGGCATACATGCCAGCAGAACACTGTATACATACATACATACACATATACATACATACATACACATATACATACATACTTACATACATACATACATACACACACACACACACACACACACACACACACACACACACATATATATTTTTTCAGGGGGAGAGATTGGTTAATCTTTCAGGTCTCAGAACAAATAGCACTGACCAAAGTGTACCCTCTATTCTACTTGGCTCTCTGTTACTGTGATAAACAACATGACCAAAGGTGACTCCAGGAAGCAAGAGTTTTTGTTATCCTACAAGTTATATAGCTCTTCACTGAGGGAAACCAAGACAGAAGCCTGAAACAGTAAAGAAACCAAAGAAACTTGCTGCTTACTGGTTGGTTCCCTGTGGCTTGCTCTGCTAGCTGCTTTTATACAGCCCAGCCCTCCTGACCCAGGGATATACTACCCACAACGGGCTCCTGCAACAATTAACCATCAAGATTTCTCTGTGTAACAGTCCTGGATGTCCTGGAACTTGCTCTGTATACCAGGCTGGCCTTGAACTCAGAGCAATACCCCTGCCTCTGACTCCTGAGTGCTGGGGTTAAATGTGTGCACCACCACAGCCCCACCCCTTTCTTTTTTTAATTACAAAATATGACAGATGTGGCTTTCTGCCTGCATGTATGCTTTTAACCAAGCTCTTGCCTGGTACCCACAGAGTCCAGAAGACTAGTTTAGATTGACTAAGACTGGAGTTACAGCCAATTGTGAGCTGCCTGTCCCTTGCCTTCTGTCTTGCCTTCCTCTCTACCTTCTCCCCTTGCCTCTCTCCAAGGTGGGCAAGGCCATACCCCTGCACCCAGCATACTTACTTGGCATTTAAGCCCAGCCCTGGTGACCTAACCAAAAGTCATGTGACAAACTCACCTTGGCCATCCCTCCCTCTAGGTTGGGCATTTGCCATCTGGGCTCAGATGCATGCAGATGGATTGCCCGTGGGCTCCAAATAAACTCTTGCCTCTGAAAACTGGACATGAGCTTCAACGACTTGGGAGACAGGAGCCTGTGGCTGCTGGGGGAAGGCCTGAGGCATCTGGCCTGCAGACTCCAAAAGCTGTGGTGAGAGTTTTGCTTAGGAGGAGGGTGACAGGAGTAGCGTGGGGATGCTAATGTAGTCATGCACTATTACATTCCGGCAGCTTAAGTAGTAATTTTAAGGCCAGCCTCAGCTTTATAGCTACCATCAGGCCAGCGTGGGATATGGGAGAAGCTACTTTAAGAAGCAGAACAGAAAACAACCATGGTTATTTTCATTCTAAAAGCTGGAAACACATAAACATAACTGGGTCAGTGAGTGATGGCTGGAGCCTTTAATCCAAGCACTCAAGAGGCAGAGGCAGGAGGAACTCTGGGAATTCCATGCCAGCCTGGTCTACACAGCAAGTTTCAGGAAAGGCACCAAATGTTGCAAAGAGAAACCCTTTCTCAAAAAAACAAAAAATGAAAATGTGGTATCTCAAATTCCTACTCCTGCCACCATGCTAACAACTTGCTTCCATAACTCCACACACAGGTGGAGATAGAAACGAATCTCCCATCCTACAAAAAGCAACCCCCCCATTAGACAAACATACACATACATAAATACACACACACACACACACACACACACACACACACACACACACGACAAACCTTGGGGGTGTTTAGAAACTGCTTGGGGAATAACCATTTATTAATTTGGGCACTTTCTTTTTATCTATGGGTATGTGTATCTGAGCTTGCAGTGTGCACAGAGGCCAGAAGATGGCATGAGATGCCTGGGAATATCAGTTACATGATTTTCAACTAAACCAAACTTGGCTCCTCTAGAAGAGCAGTCTTAACCACTGAGCCATATCTCCAGCTCTTGCTATTGGGATATTAGGTTTCTGTTATCTATTACTATACTGGATATACTCTCAGACTCACCATGCTTCACAACAGTGCTGCTCAGTTTATCTTTACTTCCTGTACTTTTGTGTTTTTTTCCCTCGAGGAAGGGTTTCTCTGTGGCTTTGGAGGCTGTCCTGGAACTAGTTTTGTAGACCAGGCTGGTCTCCAACTCACAGCGATCTTACTGCCTCTGCCTCCTGAGTGCTGGGATTAAAAAGGTGTGGGCCACCATTGCTTGGATTTTCTTTATTTTTATATTTATTTATTATGTAGACAGTATTCTGCCTGCATGTATGACTGCACACCAGAAGAGGGCACAAAATCTTTTTATAGATGGTTGTGAGGCACTCTGTGGTGGTTGGGAATTGAATTCAGGACCTCGGGAAGAGCAGCCAGTGTTCTAACCTCTGAGCCCTCTCTTGTTCTTTTAAACGAAACCAGTCTAGGCTGGCATCAGGGAGTTCTGAGTCTGTTATTTACCCACTGGACATGGTTTCCACACCATGCAATGTGCATCTGTAAATGAGAATACAACTAGGAGTGTCCTGTGGTTTTTATTTATTAATGTCTAAAGACACTCAAGATTGGTGCCCAGAGTGGTAGGGAACATGTTTGATCCCAGCACATGGAAGGAAGAGGCAGGTAGATCTCTAAAAACTCCACACCAGCCAAGGCTGTTGCCAACACCACCCGGCCCAAGTCACCTACTCTTAACCAATCCTGAACAGCCAAGGCACACAACACCCTTCTTGCCATTGTTTCCTTTAAAAACCGCTCACAACTGAGGTAATCATTTGTATCAGTGAGTCAGCTCCTTGGTGGCCTCTTTTTGAGATCTTAAGAACATGGCATAGCAATTACATGCCAGCCAGGCAGCAGAGAGACCCTGTCTCCAACAAGCAAACTGAACATTGTGAGTAAGAAGGCTGGAGAGGTGGCTTTGTGGTTAGGGCACTTGTTGCACTGGAAGAGGTACCAGTTTCCAGATCCCTCTCTTTGGCTCACAACCTGTTCCAGGGGATCCAACTCCAGTTCCAAGAGATCGAATCACCCCTGGTAACCTCCATTGACACTGCAATATGAGGTTCAGTCATGCATGTGTGCAAAATACTCATCCTAAAACAAAACTAACTGGCTGGAGAGCTGTCTTAGCAGGTTAAAGCATCTACTGCTAAGCTTGATGACAGGCTTCACCATCAGGACCCTCGTGGGTGGAAAGGAACACATCTACAGGTTGATCATGGGTCTCCAAAGTACACCGTGGTGAACAGTATTAAGAGCAAAAGCACAAACAAAACCCCTAGCTGGATCCCAGCTCCACAGGAGGCTCAAGTAAGAGAATCCCAGGTTCAAGGCCAACCTGTGCAAGTTAGTTCAAGGCCCTACCTGAAAATGTGAGCTAGGAGGATGGTTTGGCAGTAGAATGTATGCTTTCCTAGCATCCCCAAAGCTGTTAAGTTCAAACAGTGCAAATCACTGTTTAAGTTTTTGCATTTACCTTTTTTTCTGAATTGAACAGTTTTCATATTCAATCCATGTTAGGCTTCAGTGGGATACAGCCAACTTGCCAGGTTCATACCTGAGGGGGAGAATAGATGGAGAAATGGCAGGTAAAGACACTTAAGAAAAAGAGACACAGGATAGAGTCGAGGTGGCAATCCAGTGCATGAATACTGGACTCCCCAGGTTTATTCTTCAACATTCTTAAGTACCCCCACCAGAAGGGGAACATGGCAAAAACTTCTTTATCATGTATAAGGAACAAACCGACTTTCTACCTTAATCCGCCAAACATTTGATAACCACTACTGAACCTCAACTTCTATGGGCCATGAGGTTCAATTGTAACCACACCTCAGACCAAGTCTGTAGTTATTTAGGTAAGACATTCAAGACTAAGGTCAAACATTCTATAGTAGCCATGCATTAGACCTTATGACTTTGACCTTGGAAGACTAAGGAGAGTTTAGAACTCTCTGACTTTGAGTCAAGATGAAGCAGAGCCATCTCTGGGATCTGACAGACAGTACTTCTACAAGTCTGACGCCACCTTGAGATCAATGCTCTCCTGGTACCAAACATGGCCAAAAAAGCCTTTCTCCTTGGTTATCTCCATTGCCATTGCCCTAGAGATTTGTATTGTTGTGCTTAGAGTGTTGGCTCAGTTGTTAAGAACACTGGCAACAGACTGGGCATTGGTGGTGCAACCCTGTAATCCCAGCACTTGGGAGGCAGAGGCAGACAGATCTCTGGGAATTCAATGCAATCCTGGTCTACAGATAGAATTCCAGGACAGCCGAGGTTACACAGACAAACCTTGTTGGAAAAAAAATCCAAACAAACAAGCAATATAAATATTAATGGTTAATTCTCTCTCTCTCTCTCTCTCTGAGTGTGTGTGTATGTGTGTGTGTGTGTGTATGTATGTATGTATGTATGTATGTATGTATCCAAATACATTGAGCTGATTTTGACCAGAAAAGGAAAGCTGATCCCTTCGACCTGAGTTAAAAGTGGTTGTATGTGGAACTGAATTTTGGCCCTGTGCAAGAGCAGGAAACACTGCATACAGAACTAATGACAACAATATTTGTAAAACAGGCTGTGTGGCTGGAGAGATGGCTCAGAGGTTATGAGCACTGACTGCTATTCCAGGGGTCCTGAGTTCAATTCCCATCAACCACATGTTGGCTCACAACCATCTACAATTCAATCTGGTGCTCTCTTCTGGGAGGTAGGCAGAACACTGTATAAGTAATAAATAAATCTTGACAAAGAAAGGAAAGAAGGAAGGAAGGAAGACAGGCTAAAAGGCAGGGTACCATGATGCTGTCTTTGTAGTCCATAGTGATAGTCCCATTTTTGTCCACAGGCTGTTTGGAATAGACCTGAACAAAATGACACACAGTAGCCTGGCTGTGCTTTGACTCACAATACCATACTTGGATATTGGGTGCTGAACAGGAATGCAGCATCAGAATGGAGGCCACCAGGACTTTTGTTCCGTCGGACAGCTGTGATCCAGCACTTGAGAGACATTACTTTGTGTGTGACTTTTGCTTTTCTCTGTGTAACAGTCAAGGCTGCCCTGGAACCCCACAAAAATCTGAATACTGGACATTTTAGTCAGTCACTGTGACAAGACTCCCACCTACTGGCGAATGTGTGAAACTGCAGATTAAAATAAGGGCAGAGGACACTTATTTGGAGGAGTTGGGTATATTATGTTAGAGACAAGTTGTTTCTGTAGCCTTGGCTGTCGTCCACCTCTTAGTTCTGCTTGTCTCGGCTTCTCTAGACCCACAAATATTTGCACATTTTCCAGAGGCAATTCAAGCAGTAACTTAGAATCCTTGCAGATATAAGAAGGGGGGGCAATATTTCCCTGCCCAGCCAATTCCTTAGAAATTTGTCTGTTTAGCTGGGGGTTGGTGGCACAAGCCTATAATACCAGCACTCTGGAGGCAGAGGCAGGCAGATGTCTGTGAGTTAGAGACCAACCTGCTCTACAAGAGCTAGTTCCAGGACAGCCTCCAAAGCCACAGAGAAACCCTGTCTGGAAAAACCAAAAAAAAAAAGTTGTTTGTTTTCCTACTTCACAACTCAACATTGTAATCACACTGGGAAACAGTACACTAGAAAAAAAACAGAATCACAAAATATACTAACTTGGCTGGAGATGTAAACCAAGTTTCCAGAGGCAGTATACCTAGAAAGATCCAGGAATGTTTGTATCTGCTATCCACACAGATGAGGCCTCAATACATGGAGAAGGCAGGACATGTGGACCAGCTGGAAGACTGGCTGCCTAGATAGCATGCATGAAACACAGGACCATAATCTCTCCTAAGGAGATATATAGATTGCATGCCAATGGTTAACATCTGGGCTGAACAAATGTTTACCTCTCATGCATGATGGCTTGTGCCTTTATGAACCAAAGGCAGGTCATTCAAGAGCAGACATATATATATATATATATATCCTTATCCATGCAAGCTCCAGGCTACAGTATGCTCACTAATGGTAAATGGCAGAAACATGTTAAGGAGCCTGCCACCAAGCATGAAGTCGACACATACATCACAGGAACCAGCATGGTTGCAGTGACCTGATACAGGGAATTAAGCACAGGCCAAATGGTGAGCATGCACAAAGGTAAAATGTGCCCAGTGTTGTGGCTGTTACAGTTAGCACCCAAGAGGCAGTCAGGACAACCTGGACAATTTACTAGGTTCTGCCACCTGTCCCCCCCCCCCCCGACACACACACACATACACAAAAATTCAGAAAACCACTTGGAAGTGGCATATGCCCTAATCCTAGAAGAAACAAGATCTGTGCTTCTGGTAGGCAGGAATTCCAGCATCAACAGCCTATCTCAAAAAGGGCCTCATAGAGTGCACAATGGTGTGGCAAACCTTTAATCCTAGCACTTGTGAGGCAGAAGCCTGCGGATCTGACTCCAAATGAGATGGACACTGTCTGGAAAAAAACAAAACAAAAAAACACTGAGGTGTTTTGGTCACACAGAGAGTGTTGAAAAACAATGTCAAAGGTGGTTTGCAACATAGTTCAAGGAGTTCAAAAAACAATGTCAAAGGTGGTTTGCAACATAGCTCAAGGAATTTCTGAGTTCCTGTTAGGGCCTTGATTTGTTTCCCTCTGCCTTTAATCCCAGCACTCTGGAGACAGAGGCAGGCAGATCTCTGTGAGTTCGAGACCAGCGTTGTTCAGGAGAGCTAGTTCCAAGACAGCCTCAAAAGTCAGAGAGAAGCCCTGTCTCAAACCCCGCCCCCCCCAAAACCCTGAAACATGTGCCCTAAACTGCAGTTCTTACAACCAAGGCGAAACTTGAACCAACTGAAAATGTCTCAAAAGCTCCCAGAGAAAAATCCGCTTTCAAAATGTAGCCGTTGTAGCTTAGGTCTCACCACTACTGGGCTCCGTTTTAGGTTCACGGAACATACATGAACAATGTTCCCATCACACCTGACTTACCCAGCATTTTTAGCAGAGTGCAGCACTCCTCACACTCCCAAGCCTGAGCTCAGCGCCTGTGCACAAGAGTTTCCAATGGGCTCAACAGGGAGGCTTGAATCACACAGGGAGGAACAAAGTGGAAGCACTTTCCATTTCTGCCTCAGAGAGGGCAACCACATTGATGACAGCTTTGTGGGGTGTCCCCTCAAGCCTGGGAGAACCTAGACACCTGCCCCCATTCTTTCCAATACCGCTTCAGTCCCTGGCTACTGTGCAAGTGATGTACAAAACCTTCCTCCCCGCTCAATATTCTCCCCTCCATGCCAATGGAGTCCCAGGTCCCAGGACACCGCAGTTAACCCAGACACACGCTACCAAAGGACCCATTGTAGCCCAAGTCCAAAGAGTGCCCCACACTATTCGAAATCTAGATGAGTCACTAAGAACTGGGGAAACCGCATTTTGTGAACCGGTAGTGCTCAAAACCTGGCGGCACTATATTCCAGAACACAAAGTACCCCATAGTTTGAGTATCACAGGCTTACATGGTACAGAGAGACGCACAAGCCAAAAAAAATATTTACCCGCCAGAAAACTAAAAACATTGGAACAGTTCAAACTAATGCGCCAACAACTTAAATGATGCATGATTCATGGTGGTTAGCATCCGGTCCCAAATTTGACACAAGTACATTGGTAATTTGGCTTCTTGAACAAACGCAATACAATTGCCTGGGACCCTCCGAAACTCCGAGAAGCGTCATTCATAACCACCACAACACTCCTAAAATTCCTACATTGCTAAAACTATGTGCAATCTGCCTGCAGGCCTTGCCTCCTATAAGGTGGGACTACACTCAGCTGACTTGGGGCCAAGAGGCCGAATCCTTGGCTGTGTTCATTTAAAATCCTAGGTTTTAAAAGTTCCAAAGCAAGCTAGTCAGTGCTGGCTCAAGCCCATAATCCTAGTTAGGCAGACAGACGTGTTTATTCGTGTGCATAGTCTACAGAGCACTTTCAGGACATGCTCCAAACTACACAGATTACGAAAAGTTCTCTAAGTAGGCCCTTTTTGGTTTTGAGGAAGGCAGAAGTGTGTTACTTAGCCTGTCCCAGGTCGTAAGCTGGCTAAATTAAACCTATCTCATCCGACATCCATATCAAGCCTACACCTGCCTCTCAAAGCTAAGGTCCTCGGTTTCAAATCTCAGAACAGAAAACAAACAAAAAAAACTTACCTTTCTGACAGAGAGAAAGCCGAACTCGCAAGGTGGAGCAGAATATCCTGACAAGCACCAACAAAATCCCAAAGAAGTCTCTGGGAGAGGGGGAGGGTCTACTATTTACATAGTCTGAGGGCTCAATGGTCCCCTGGAGGGAAGGCTCTGGAATCCCTCTATCCAACTGGGACCATCCTTACACAATCCACCCTCTGTCCTGGGTTCTGATGTCCCCTGGAGCTGAATGACCTTCAGCATCCATGCCCTGCTCCCCACCATCCCGTGTCTGCCCCCCATCCCCAGAGGAGGAAGTGGATTTGTTTGTATGTATCTATTTTTTTAAATGGCTAGGGTATGGGTAGTGTGTTTTCATTTTTGTAGCAATTATTGAGGTTGAGGCTGGCTCCAGATTCATTCTTAAAAATATTAATGAAAGGAGTAAAGGAAGTAACCTCTGCCTGAGAGGCTCAGTGTTTTGTTTTGTTTTATTTTCTGGCTGAGTTGAAGTCCTTTCTCTTCCTCCTTTGTCTTTCTTTCTTAGGTGTGTATGGGTAGACCTGCTTTGCCAAACTGGATTGGGGGTCAAACAATAACTAGCTGTGTTTGTTTTCTCTACATTTACATGGTTTTATGGATTGAAATCAGGTGTCCAGGCATACAGGGCCAAAGCTACTTAGCCATGTTGCATGCTTGGACTTTAGGCTTTCTTCAGACAAAGTCTCAGGTACTCCAAGCTGGCCCTAAACTCACTAATATGCCAATGATGTCCTTATTTTCTCTTGCCATTTCCCAGTGACTGGAATAATGGGCACATAAGTAATCAATTCCAGGGATATTTCTATGTATTTCTGATTTATTGTTTATTGAAGAAGTAAACTTTGTCAGCATGTAGCTGGGTCTTCCATTGAGAGGCTGATAAAGAGATGGATTTGGCCTTTGTAGTAACAACATCTTTACTCCCAGCCCTTGTTAGGTAGAGGCAGGTAGATGTCTTGAGTTTGTGGCCAGGACTACACAGAGAGCCCTTATCTCAATAAAAATAGCAACAAGGATATAGGTTTTAGAGTCTAGAATACTGGATTTAGAGTATAGAATACTGGATTTATTTTTATACTTTTTCCCCCTTTAATTATTTGGAGATTGGGTTTTCTAGGCTAAGCTAGCCTTGGGTTCTCTATGTAGCTAAAGATAACCTTGAATCATTTTCCTGTGACTACTTTCCCAGTCTGGCCTTGGCCAGTATTCTATTCTGAGTCTAACCAAGCAAAGCATCCCATCAAATCAGCTTCAACCTCAGAATTTAGTTTATTTTGTGTCTGAGAGTGTGTGTGTATGTGAGAGAGAGAGAACCCTACTAATCCTGGCTTGCCTGGGACTCACTATGTAGAAAAGGCTGATCACTGCCTTAAGAATAAAGACTTGTCCCACTACTCTATTCTGGAGTGAGGCTTTTAATATTACATTTATGAGTGTGGTGGTGCTCGACTTATTCTCAGCAATGTGGAGCTAGAAGCAGGCACATATCTGGATATCCAGGCCACCTGGTCTACATAGCTGGTTCCAGGAGAACTAAGGAACACTTGGAAACCCTGTATGGAAAAAAAACAAAAAACAAACAAACAAAAAAGCCCACATAATCGGAGACAGAATAGACTCCCCCATTACCGAAAAGCAGTCTCCCCACATATACAAACATGTAATGAACTTTGAGGGTGTTTAGAGAGTTCTAAAAAAGGCATTTATTATTTTGCATATCTACAAGGATCAGACTGCAGGCAGGGCTTGATTTGAGAATTTTCTTTTTCTCTTTGTGCATATGTATTTGGGACTGGGGGTTTCCCCAGAGGACAGAAGATGACATAAGATGACCCGAACCATCACTTACAGGATGTTGTGAACTATGAACTGGGTGCTGGAAACCAAACTAGGCTCCTCGAGAAGAGCAGTCTTAACCACTGAGCCATCTCTCCAGCTACTGCTTTGGGGATCTGGGTTTCTGGGATCCCTTACTATACAGTCTCCCTACTCAGGCTCACCCTGCTTAGAGGCAGAATCCCTGCAGTGCTACTCTGTCCCTGTCTACTCCCCCACCCCATCTCCCCAGACAGGTTTTGTCTGTGTAGCCCTGGCTGTCCTGGAACTCAGTGTGTAGCCCAGGATGACCCTGAACTCAGAAATCACCGTCCCTCTGCTGGAATTACAGATGTGAACCACCATATCTACTGTTGCAAACCCAAGCATTACCAAGCTGCAGGCATTGGACTCACTGTTTAGAGATGTGTTCTCTGGGGACAGAGAAGCCCTGAGGGCCGGAGCTTTCCTAACTCTACTCTTCCAGATGACTCCAGACTAAAACTGTTGAGCAATTAAACCACAGAAGGAAATCACTGATCATTATCTTCAAAACAGGAATGGAATCCAGTCTATAATAATTTACATTCTTGGCCGGTTGTTGTTGGAGCAAGCCTTTAATGCCAGCACTCTCAGGAGGCAGAGAGGCAGATGGATCTCTGTGAGTTCAAGTCCAGCCTGGTCTACTGAGTGAGTTACAGAACAGTCTCCAAAGCAATACAGAGAAACCTGTCTCAAAAATGCACACACACACACACACACACACACACACACACACACACACACACACACAGGCACGCACACACACAAACACAAACTTACATTATTATAACTTGTATTGTTTTATGCCCCCAAGTCCTACCCTCCACCCCAAATGGTTACTTTTTCTGTGTATCCCTGACTGCCATGGTACTCAGCTTTTTGGACTAGGGTAGCCTTGAACTCAAGAGAACTATCTGCCTCTGCCCACCAAGTGAAGCTAATTAGGGCTTCTTGTGTGAATATGACAGGGACACTATGTGCTGAGGGCTACAACACTCACAAAGAAAGGTGTCCAGCAACCACTGGATGGGCTCATGACACTTTCCTTTAAACCTGTTACCTGTAAAATCCACACCTCAGCTCCCTGCAAAGACCACCTAACACACATCAGCTTGCCCGATGCAGGCGGGACAGCTGTGGCCTCACCTCCAAAGCAGGTGAGGACATTTCTTCCATGCTGGAAACCAATCAGACCCTGACTGAGCTTTATGTGACCAACAACGATCTGGGGGATACAGGTGTCAGGATACCGTGCAGGAGGCTGAGACATCCAGGCTGAAACTTGGAGTCCTGTGGTGAAAGATGGACCCCAATTTTGGAGAGAATGGGGAATTCAGGAATGCTGGACTCAGATTTGGGGGTATGAATTTTAAATGATTGAAATGCATTAAACACTGAATAAATGATGCTGGAGAGATAGATGAACAGTTAAAATCACTTGGTGATTTTACAGGGGACCTGAGTTTAGTTCCAGGCACCCCGGTCAGGTGGCCACATTTACCTGTAATTTTAGCTCCCAGGGATCCAAATCCCTTTTCTAGTATTCATGGTCATGTCCCCACCTCACACCCCACATGGACATGCACATAGGAAAATAACAAAAATTTAATAAACAGGCCATGATTGGTGTACCACGCCTTTAATTCCAGCACATGGAAGGCAGAAGCAAGAGGATCTGTGAGTTTGAGGCCAGCCTGGTCTACAGAGTGAATGTCAGGATGGGCTCTAAAGCTATACAGAGAAACCCTGTCTCAAAAAACCAAAATAAATAAAACAACTTGATAAATAAAAGTTGCAAGTATTATACTGTCTCTCTCTGTGTATATGAATGATTGGAAGAAGGAGCCCAGAGAATTTGGGAATATGTTTGATACCTGCACATGGAGGGAAGATGCAGGTAGATCTGTAAGGATTATGTAAGACCAAGGTAAACTAGAGAAGGTGGAGTTAACTCTTTCCTCAGTAAAAGCATGAGAAATCCCCTGTGTAGCACAAGGCTGATTTATCTGAGGGCTTCTCTGCGGCTTTGGAGGCTATACTGGAACTAGGTCTTGTAGATCAGGTAGGTCTCGAACTCACAGTGATCCACCTTCCTTTGCTTCCTGAGTAGTGGGATTAAAGCTGTGCACCACCACCACTGCCAAACCCAGGTCACCCATTCTTAACCAATCCTGAACAGCCAAGGCACATCCACCCTGCTTGCAGTTTTTTCTTTTAAAAACCCTTCATACCACTGGAGAGATGGCTCAGAGGTTAAGAGCACTGGCTGCTCTTCCAGAGGTCCTGAGTTCAATTCCCAGCAACCACATGGTGGCTCTCAACCATCTGTAATGGGATCTGGTGCCCTCTTCTGACCTGCAGGGATACATGCAGACAGAACACTGTATACATAATAAATCAATAAATCTTAAAAACAAAACCTTCACAATTGAGGCCAGGCACTCTTTATTTGCAGCTGCTGTGCCAGTTTTCTGGACAGGGTCCCTGCAGAGTATTGTAACTTAATATTGCACCACCAATGCCCAGTCTGCTGCCAGTGTATATGTTTTCCTTTCTACCCAAGAGGGTCCTGGTGATGAAGCCTGTCATCAAGCTTGGCAGTAGATAATTGAACCTGCTGACCCAGCTCACCCACCCTTTAGTTTTGTTTTGGGATGAGTATTTTGCACATATGTAAGACGGAACCTCATATTGCAGTGCCAATGGAGGTCACCAGGGCTTATTGGATCCAGGAAATGGAGTTGGATCACCAGGAACAGGTTGTGAGCTACAGAGTGGGATCTGGAAACTGGGACCTCTGCAAAATCAACAAGTGCTCTGACCACAGAGTCACCTCTCCAGCCTCCTTACTCAAAATATTCAGTTTGCTTTTGGAGACAGTGTCTCTCTGCTGCCTTGAGTGGCATGGAATTTTTATGCCAAGTTCCTGAGATCCCAAAAAAAGACCACCAAGGAACCAACTCATTATGATGCAGACTCATAAGGTTTAATGTTAAATTACAATACTTGTCAGTGACCCTGTCCAGCAAACCGGCACAGAAGCTGCAGGAAAAGCCTGCCTGGTCACAGTGGTGAAGTTTTTTATTAAATATTTATTGATTTGTTACGTATACAGGGTTCTGTCTGCATGTATCCCTGAAGGTCAGAAGAGGGCACCAGATCCCATTACAGATGGTTGTGAGCTACCATGTGGTTGCTGGGAATTGAACTCAGGACCTCTGGAAGAGCAGCCAGTGCTTTTAAACTCTGAGATACCTCTCCAACTGTGTGAAGGGTTTTTTAAAAAAACAAACTGCAATCAGGTTGGTATGTACCTTGGCTGTTCAGGATTGGTTAAGAGTGGTTGACCTGGTCTTGGCGGTGGTGGTGCACACCTTTAATACCAGCACTCGGGAGGCAAAGGAAGGTGGATTGCTGTAAGTTCGAGACCAGCCTGATCTACAAGAGCTAGTTCCAGGACAGCCTCCAAAGACACAGAGAAACCCTGCAGCAGAATCAGTCTTGTGCTATACAGGAAAATTCTCAGGCTTTTTCTGAGGATGGAGTTAACTCCACCATCTCTAGTTTACCTTGCTCTTACAGAATTATTAGAGATCTACATGCATCTGCTTCCCATGTACTGGGATGAAACATGGTAACAAACTTTCTGGGCTCCTTCCTCTCAATCTTATGATTGATCGATAGATGGATTGATTGATTGATTGATTCATTTCGTGTTTCAAGACAGCATAATAATTGCACCTTTTATTTATCCAGTTATTTTATTTATTTTGGTTTTTTGAGACAGGTTTTCTCTGTATAGCTTTAGAGCCAATCTTAACATTCACTCTGTAGACCAGGCTGGCTTCAAACTCACAGAGATCCTCTTGCCTCTGCCTTCCATGTGCTGGGATTAAAGGCGTGGGACACCAATCCTGGCCAGTTTATTAATTTTTTATTATTTTCATCTGTGCATATCCATGTGGGGGTGTTGTGGGGGCATGGCCATGAATATTGGAAAATAGGTTGGATCACAGGGAGCTAGAATTACAGGTGAATGTGGCCACCTGACAGGGGTGCTGGGAACTTAACTCAGGTCCCCTGTAAGATCACCAAGTACATTTAACTGTTGATCTTTCTCTCCAGCATCATTTATCCAGTGTTTAATGAACTCAATCATTTAGAATTCTTACCCCCAAATCTGAGGCCAGCATTCCCGAATTCCATATTCTTCCCAAGAAATCTGGGTCTATCTCTCACCACAGGACTCCAAGATTGCAGCCTGGATGTCTCAGCCTCCTGTACAGTATCCTGACACCTGTGTCCCAGAGCGTTGTTGGTCACATAAAGCTCAGTCAGGGTCTGGTTGGTTTGCAGGATGGGCAATAGGCCCCCACGTGTTTTGGCTGTGAGGCCACAGCTGTCCAGCCTGCAGGGGACAAGCTGAGGTTGGTGAGGTGGTCTTTTCAGGCAGTTGAGGTGAGGATTTTACAGGTGACAGGTTTTAAAGGAAACTGTCATGAGCCCATCCAATGGTTGCTGAACACCTTCCTTAGTGAGTGGTGTAGCCCTAAGCAAATAGTGTCCCTTTCATGAAACACAGGTAACCCTAATTAGCTTCACTTGGTGGCCAGAGGCTGATCGTTCTCTTGAGTTCAAGGCTACCCTAGTCTACAAAGTTGAATAACAAGTCAGTCAGGGCTACACGGAAAAAGTAACCATTTGGGGTGTGGGATAGGACTTGGGGGCAACAAACAATACAAGTTATAATAATGCAAGGTGTGTGTGTGTGTGTGTGTGTGTGTGTGTGTGTGTGTGTGTGTGTACGTTTGTCGAGACAGATTTCTCTGTATTGTTTTGGAGCCTGTCATAGACCTTGCTCTGTAAACCAGCCTGGTTTTGAACTCACAGAGATCCACCTGCCTCTGCCTCCTGAGAGTGCTGTCATTAAAGGCTTGTGCCACCAACACACAGTCAATAATGTAAGTTATTATAGACTGCATTCCCTTCCTGGTTTGAAGACAATGATCAGTGATTTCTTTATGTGGTTAAACTGCTCCTTAGTTTTAGTCTGGAGTCACATTTGTTCTGGAAGAATAGAGTTAGGGAGGTTCTGACCGTCAAGGCTTCACTGTCCCCAGAGATCATCTTTATAAACAGTGAGTCCAATGCCTGCAACTTGGTAAGGCTTGGGTTTGCAGCAGTAGACACAGTGACTCACATCTGTAATCCCAGCAGGAGGCTAATTTCTGAGTTCAAGGTCAGCCTGGGCTACAGAGTCAGTTCCAGATAGCCAGGGCTACACAGAGAAACCCTGTCTCAGGAGATGGGGTGGGTGAGTAGACAGGGACAGAGTAGCACTGCAGGGATTCTGCCTCTAAGCAGGGTAAGCCTGAGTGGGGAGACAGTATAGTAAGAGATACCAGAAACCCAGATCCCCAAAGCAGGAGCTGGAGAGATGGCTCAATGGTTAAGACTGCTCTTCTCGAGATGCCAAGTTTGGTTTCCAGCATCCAGTTAATAGTTCACAACATCCTGTAAGTGATGACCCCGGTCATCTGATGTCATCTTCTGTATTCTCTGGACACCCCCAGTTCTAAATAGAAATACACAAAGAGGAAAAGAAAATTTGCAAATCAAGCCATGCCTGCAGGCTGATCCTTGTAGATACACAAAACAATAAATGCCTTTTTTCTAGAAGTCTCTAAAACACCCTCAAAGTTCATTACATGTTTGTTTATGTGGGGAGGTTGCTTTTGGAGTAATGGAGGAGTCTATTCTGTCTCTGATTATGTGGGGTTTTTTTGTTTGTTTTTTGTTTTTTTCAGACAGGGTTTCCCTTTGTAAGACCTGTAGTTGTCCTGGAACCAGGTTTGTAGACCAGCTGGCCTGGATATCCAGATATGTGCCTTATTCTAGATCCAGAATGCTGGGATTAAAGTTGTGCACCACCACACTCATAAATGTAAGTTTTAAAAAGCTCACTGCAGAATAGAATGGTGGGACAAGTTTTTATTCTTATGGCAGAGACCAGTCTTTCCTCATAGTGAGTCCCAGGCTAGTCAGCAATAGTAGTATTCTCTGTCTCTATCTCTCTCTCTTTCTCTCTCTCTCTCTCTCTCTCTCCCTCTCTGTCTCTCCCTCTCTCTCTCTCTCTGTTACATACACATACATACAAACACACTTTCAGACACAAAATAAACTAAATTTTAAGGTTGAAGCTATGTTGATGGGATGCTTGTTTGGATTCAGCATAGAATAGACAAGGGCAAGGGCAGAATGGGAAAGTATTGACAGGAGAAGGATACAAGGATATCCTCAGCTACATAGAGAATCCAAAGCTAGCCTAGCCTAGAAAGACCCAGTCTCCAAATAAATAAATGGAGCAAAATACAAAAAGAAATACAGTATTCTAGACACTAAAACTATATCCTTGTTACTGTTTTTATTGAGATAAGGGCTCTCTGTGTAGTCCTGGTCCCAAACTCAAGACATCTACCTGCCTCTGCCACCGAAGGTCTGGGAGTAAAGGTGTTGCCACTCCATAGGCCGAATCCATATCTTTATCTGCTTCTCCAAATGGAAGACCTAGCTACTTGCTGACAAGGTTTACTTCTTCAATAAAAATACATCAAAAATACATAGAAATATGCCTGGAATTGATGACTGAACTGGGCATGGTCTTATGTGCTCACTATTACAGATCTTGGGAGACAGCAAGAGCAAATAAAGAATCCAAGGACATCCTTGGCAATTTAGTGAGTTTAGGGCCATCTTGGAGTAACTGAGACTTTGTCCGAAGAAACCCTAAAACCTAAGTGTGCAACATGCATCAGTAGCTTTAGCCCTGTATGCCTGGATACCTGATTTCAATCCATAAAACCATGTAAAGGTACAGAGAACCAACTCAGTTAGTTATTGTTTGACCCCCAATGCAGTTTGGCAAATAAGGTCTACCCGTACACACAAGAGGAAGAAAGACAAAGGAGGCAGAGAAAGGATTGCAACTCAGTCAGAAAATAAGAAACCAAAACACTGAGCCTCCCAGGCAGAAGTTACTTCCTTTACTCCTTTCATTAATATTTTTAAGAATGAATCTGGAGCCAGCTTCAGCCTCAATAATTGCTACAAAAATGGAAACACCCTACCCATACCCCAGCCATTTAAAAAAATAGATACATACAAACAAATCCACTTCCTCCTCTGGGGTGAGGGGTAGACACGGGATGGTGGGAAAGAAGGGCATGGATGCTGAAGGTCATTCAGCCCCAGGGGGCATCAGAACCCAGGACAGAGGGTGGATTGGGTAAGGATGACCCCAGTTGGGGAGAGGGATTCCAGAGCCTTCCCTCCAGGGGGCCAGTGAGCCCTCAGACTATGTAAATAGTAGACCCTCTCCCTCTCCCAGAGACTTCTTTGGGATTTTGTTGGTGCTTGTCAGGATATTCTGCTCCACCTTTCGAGTTTGGCTTTCTCTCTGTCAGAAAGGTAAGTTTTTTTTGTTTGTTTTCTGTTCTGAGATTTGAAACCGAGGACCTTAGCTTTGAGAGGCAGGTGTAGGCTTGATATGGATGTTGAATGAGATAGGTTTAATTTAGCCAGCTTACGACCTGGGACAGGCTAAGTAACACACTTCTGCCTTCCTCAAAACCACAAAGGGCCTACTTAGAGAACTTTTCGTAATCTGTATAGTTTGGAGCATGTCCTGAATGCGCTCTGTAGACTATGCCGGCCTCGAATGCACACGTCTGCCTGCCTAACTAGGATCATGGGCTTGAGCCAGTACTACTAGCTTGCTTTGGAACTTGAAAAAACTAGAGTTTTAAATGAACATAGCCAAGGATTCGGCCTCTTGGCCCCAAGTCAGCTGAGTGTAGTCCCACGTCATAGGAGGCAAGGCCTGCAGGCAGATTGTATATAGTTTTAGCAAAGTAGTAATTTTCGGAGTTTTTGTGAGTGTTATGAATGACGTTTCTGGGAGTTTCAGAGGGTCCCAGGCAATTGTATTGGATTTGTTTGAGAAGCCAAATTACCAGTGGACTTGGGTCAATTTTGGGACCGGATACTAACCACTGTGAATTATGCATCATTTAAGTTTTTGGCGCATTAGTTTGAACTTTTCCAATGTTTTTAGTTTCTGTCAGGTAAATTATTTTTCCGGCTTGTGCGTCTCTCTGGACCAGGTCAGCCTGTGGTACTCAAACTATGGGGGCGATTTCCCCAGTTCTTACTGACTCCTCTAGCATTCGAATAGTGTGGGGCACTCTTGGGACTTGAGCTACAATGGGTCCTTTGGTAGCGTGTGTCTGGGTTAAATGCGGTGTCCTGGGAGCTGGGACTCCACGGGCATGGAGGGGAGAATGTTGAGCGGGGAGGAAGGTTTTGTACATCGCTTGCACAGTAGCCAGGGACTGAAGCGGTATTGGAAAGGACGGGGGAGGGGTTTGTCGAGGTTCCCCCAGGCTTGAGGGGACATCCCACAAAGTGGTCATCAATGTGGTTGCCCTCTCTGAGGCAGAACTGGAAAGTGCTTCCACTTTGTGCCTCGCTGTGTGGGACAAGCATCCCTGTTGAGCTCATGGGAAGCATTTGTGCACAGGCGCTGATCTCAGGCTTGGGAGTGTGAGGAGTGCTGCACTCTGCTAAAAATGCTGGGTGAGTTAAGTGTGATGGGAACATTGTTCATGTATCTTCCGTGGACCTAAAATGGAGCCCAGTAGTGGTGAGACCTAAGCTACAATGGTTACATCTTGAAAGCGGATTTTTCTCTGGGAGCTTTTGAGACATTTTCAGTAGGTTCAAGTTTTGCCTTGGTTGTAAGAAATACAGTTTAGGGCACATGTCTCAGGGTATTTTGTGTGTGTGGGGGGGGATTGAGACAGGGTTTCTCTCTGGCTCTTGAGGCTGTCTTATAACTAGCTCTCCTGAACCAGGCTGGTCTCGAACTCACAGAGATCTGCCTGCCTCTGTCTCCCGAGTGCTGGGATTAAAGGCAGAGGGAAACAAATCAAGGCCCTAACAGGAACTCAGATTCCTTGAGCTATGTTGCAAACCACCTTTGACATTGTTTTTTGAACTCCTTGAACTATGTTGCAAACCACCTTTGACATTGTTTTTTGAACACGCTCTGTGTGAACAAAACACCTCAGTGTTTTTTGTTTTGTTTTTTTCAAGAGAGGGTTTCTCTCATTTGGAGTCAGATCCACAGGCTTCTGCCTCACAAGTGCTAGGATTAAAGGCTTGCCACACCATTGTGCACTCTATGAGGCCCTTTTTGAGATAGGCTGTTGATGCTGGAATTCCTGCCTACCAGAAGCACAGATCTTGTTTCTTCTAGGATTAGGGTGTATGCCACTTCCAAGTGGTTTTCTGAATTTTTGTGTATGTGTGCGTGTGTCAGGGGGGGAGCAGGTGGTAGAAACCTAGTAAATTGTCCAGGTTGTCCTGACTGCCTCTTGGGTGCTAACTGTAACAGCCACAATACTGGGCACATTTTACCTTTGTGCATGCTCACCATTTGGCCTGTGCTTATCCCCTGTATCAGGTCACTGCAACCATGTTGGTTCCTGTGATGTATGTGTCGACTTCATGCTTGGTGGCAGGCTCCTTAACATGTTTCTGCCATTTACCATTAGTGAGCATACTTTAGCCTGGAGCTTGCACAGATAAGGATATATATATATATATATATATATACTATATATAATATATATATATATATATATATGCTCCTGTAGGTCCTGGAGTTCAAACACAGCTTTTCTCAAGTAGTCTGTTGTCTTTCACCAATTGCTTCATTTTCCTGGGCCTCCCTGTAGCTCTGTCTTCTCTTGAAAGACCTGCCTTTGGTTCATAAAGGCACAAGCCATCATGCACGGCAGAGGTAAACATTTGTTCAGCCCAAATGTTAACCATCGTCATACAATCTTTATATCTCCTTAGGAGAGAATATGGTCCTGGGTTTCATGCATGCTATCTAGGCAGCCAGTCTTCAGGCTGGTCCACATGCCCTGCCCTCTCCATGTGTTGAGGCCTCATCTGTGTGGATAGCAGAAACAAACATTCCTGGATCTTTCTAGGTGTACTGCCTCTGGAAACTTGGTTTACAGCCCCAGGCCACTTAGTATATATTGTGCTTCTTTTTTTTTTCTAGTGTACAATTTCCCAGTGTGATTACAATGTTGAGTTGTGAAGTAGGAAAACAAACAACTTTTTTTGTTTTTTCCAGACAGGGTTTCTCTGTGGCTGTGGAGGCTGTCCTGGAACTAGCTCTTGTAGACCAGGTTGGTCTCTAACTCACAGACATCTGCCTGCCTCTACCTCCAGAGTGCTCGTATTATAGGCTTGTGCCAACAACCCCCAGCTAAACAGACAAATTTCTAAGGAATTGGCTGGGCAGGGAAATATTGCCCCCTTCTTATATCTGCAAGGATTCTAGGTTACTGCTTGAATTGCCTCTGGGGACTGTGCAAATATTTGTGTGTCTAGAGAAGCCGAGGCAAGCAGAACTAAGAGGTGGACGACAGCCATAGCTACAGAAACACCTTGTCTCTAACATAATATACCCAACTCCTCCAAATAAGTGTCCTCTGCCCTTATTTTAATCTGTAGTTTCACAATTCGCCAGTAGGTGTGAGTCTTGTCACAGTGACTGACTGAAATGTCCAGTACTCAGATTTTTGTGGGGTTCCAGGGCAGCCTTGACAGTTACACAGAGAAAAGCAAAAGTCACACACAAAGAAATGTCTCTCAAGTGCTGGATCACAGCTGTCAGAGGGAACAAAAGTCTTGGTTGCCTCCATTCTGATGCTGCATTCCTGTTCAGCACCCAATATCCAAGTACGGTTTTGTGAGTCAAAGCGCAGCCAGGCTACTCTGTGTCATTTTGTTCAGGTCTATTCCAAACAGCTTGTGGACAAACATGGGACTATCACTATGGACTACAAAGACAGCATCATGGTACCCTGCCTTTTAGCCTGTCTTCCTTCCTTCCTTCTTTCCTCTCTTTGAGAAGATTTATTTATTACTTTTACAGTGTTCTGCCTACCTGCCAGAAGAGGGCACCAGATTGAATTGTAGATGGTTGTGAGCCACCATATGGTTGCTGGAAATTGAACTCAGGACCCCTGGAATAGCAGTCAGTGCTCGTAACCTCTGAGCCATGTCTCCAGCCACACAGCATGTTAGTCAAATATTGTTTTCATTAGTGCTGAATGCAGTGCTTCCTGCTCTTGCACAGGGCCAGAGTTCAGTTCCACATACAACCATTTTTAACTCAGGTTGAAGGGATCAGCTGTCCTTTTCTGGCCAATATCAGCTCAATATATTTGGATACATACATACATACATACATACATACATACATACGTATACACACACACACACAGAGAGAGAGAGAGAGAGAGAGAGAGAGAGAGAGAGAGAGAGAGAGAATTAACCATTAGTATTTCTATTGCTTGTTTGTTTGGATTTTTTTCCAACAGGGTTTGTCTGTGTAACCTTAGATGTCCTGGAACACAATCTGTAGACCAGGCTTGCATTGAACTCCAAGAGATCTGTCTGCCTCTGCTTCCCAAGTGCTGGGATTACATGGATGCACCACCAATGCCCAGCCTGCTGCCAGTGTTCTTAACTACTGAGCCATCACTCTAGCCACAACAATACAAATCTCAAGGGCAAGGGCAATGGAGGTAACCAAGGAGAAAGGCTTTTTCATCCATGTTTTGTACAAGGAGAGCATTGATCTCAAGGTGGCCTCAGACTTGTAGAAATACTGTCTGTCAGAGGCCAGAGAGTGCTCTGCTTCATCTTGACTCAAGTTCAGAGAGTTCAAAACTGTCCTTGGTCGTCCAAGGTTAAAGTCATAAGGTCTAAGGCATGGCTACTATAGGATGTTTGATCTTAGTCTTGAATGTCTTACCTAAATAACTACAGACTTGGTCTGAGATGTAGTTACTCTTGACCCTCTAGGCCCATAAGGAGAAGTTGAGTCTCAGGTGTGGTTATCAAATGTTTGGTGGATTAAAGTAGAAAGTGGGTTTGTTCCTTATACATGATAAAGAAGTCTTTTGCCATGCCATGTTCCCTTTTTGGTTGAGGTACTTAAGAATGCTAAAGAGTAAACTTGGGAAGTCCAGTATTCGCACATTGGATTGCCCTCTTGACTCTATCCTGTGTGTCTTTTTCTTAAGGGTCTTTGCCTGCCATTTCTCTATTCCCACCTCAGGTATGAACCTGGCAAGTTGTCTGGATCCCACTGAAGCCTAACATGGATTGATTATGACAACTATGCAATTCAGAAACACAGGTAAATGCAAAAACTTAAACATTAATTTGCAGTGTTGGAACTTACAGCTCTGGGGATGCTAGGAAATCAGAGACTCTACTGCCAAACCATCCTCCTAGCTCCCATTTTTAGGTAGGTCCTCACTAAGTTGCCTAGGTTGGCCTTGAACCTGGAATTCTCTTACTTCAGCCTCCTGTGAAGCTGAAATCCAGCTAGGAGTTTTCTTTGCTTGTGTGCCTTTGCTCTTAATACTGTTTGTCTTGGTATTCTTTGGAGGCCCGATAACAACCTGTAGATGTTTTCCTTTCCACCCACGAGGGTCCTGATGGTGAAGCCTGTCATCAAGCTTGGCAGTAGATGCTTTAACCCACTGAGACAGCTCTCCAGCCCTGTGGTTTTGTTTTAGGATGTGTATTTTGCAGACTTGCATGACTCAACCTTGTATTGAAGTGCCAGTGGAGGTCACCAGGGGTGATGAATCTCCTGGAAGTGGAATTGGATCCCCTGGAAAAGGTTGTGAGCCACAGAGTGCCATCTGGATACTGGGACCTCTGCAAGAGCAACAAGTGCCCTAACCACAGAGCCACATCTCCAGGCTCCTTATTCCAAATGTTCAGTTTGCTTGTTGGAGACAGGGTCTCTCTTCTGCCTTGGCTGGCGTGGAATTTTTATGCCAAGTTCATGAGATCCCAAAAAGAGACCACCAAGGAGATGAGTCACTAATACAAATGCATGCCTCAGTTGTGAACGTTTTTTAAATGAAACAGTGGCAAGAAGGGTCTTATGTGTCTTGGCTGTTCAGGATTGGTTAAGAGTAGGTGACTTGGGCCGGGTGGTGGTGGCAGCAGCCTTGGCTGATGTGGAATTCATAGAGATCTTCCTGCCTCTGCCTTCCATTTGCTGGGATCAAACATGTTCCCAACCACTCTGGGTTCCTTACTCCGAATATTGAGTTTCTTTAGACATTAATAAATAAAAACCACAGGAAACTCCTAGTTGTATTCTCATTTACAGATGCAGATAGCATGGTGTGGAAAGCATGTCCAGTGGGTAAATAACAGACTCAGAACTCCCAGCTGCCAGCTGAGACTGGTTTCATTTAAAAGAACAAGAGCGGGCTTAAGTTTGGAGCATTGTCTGCTCTTCCAGAGATCCTGAGTTCAATTCCCAACCACCTCAGAGTGCCTCACAACCATCTATGAAAAGATTTGGTGCCCTCTTCTGGTGTTCAGACATGCATGCAGGCAGAATACTGTGTACATAATAAAAAAATCTATAAAAATAAAGCAAAAGCCTAGCAGTGGTGGTCCACACCTTTGCAAATCCAGCACTCAGGAGGTAGAGGCAGGAAGATCACTGTGAGTTGGAAGCACCCTGGTCTACAAGAGCTAGTTCCAGGATAGCCTCCAAAACCACAGAGAAACCCTTCCTCGAGAAAAAAAAAGCAAAGGAACAGAAAGTAATGTCAAACTCTCCGTGCTTGCAATACCAGCAGGCAGGACACTGGGGCAGGACGATGGAGAGATTGAACTACCTGAGGAGTCTAATCCCTAGCTAGCATCCTGCAGAAATAGTGGTCTCAAATATTACAAGTAATTCTATGAGGGAAATAGTTCACTTTTTATTAACACACTTTATATTATTTTTATTATTTACATATGTGCATATCTAAGGCTGTGAGTTGGAGTCATGACCATGAAGGCCCGGTAAGCTAGAACTGCAGTTGAATGTGGCCGCCTGACATTGGTGCTGGGAAACGAACTCAGGTCCTCACCAAGTGCTTTTAACTGTTGATCTGTCTCTGCAGCATCATTTATTTATCCAGTGCTTAATGAATCTCAATCATTTATAATTCCTACCCCCAAATCTGAGGCCAGCATTCCTGAATCCCCTATTCTCCCCAAGAAATCAGGGTCCATCTCTCACCTCAGGACTCGAAGTTTGCAGCTAGGATGTCTTAACCTTCTGCACAGTATCCTGACACCTGTGTCCCCCAGAGCGTTATTGGTGACATTAAGCTAAGTCAGTGTCTGGTTGATTTGCAGGATGGAAGAAAGGTCCTCACGTGCTTTGGCTGTGAGGCCACAGCTGTCCAGCCTGCAGGGGACAAGCTGAGGTGGGTGAGGTGGTCTCTTCAGGGAGTTGAGGTGAGGATTTTACAGGTGACAGGGTTTAAAGGAAAGTGTCATGAGCCCATCCAGTGGTTGCTGGACACCGTCCTCAGTGAGTGGTGTAGCCCTCAGGAAATAGTGTCCCTGTCATGTTCACACAGCTAACCCTAATTAGCTTCAGTTGTTGACCAGAGGCCCCTGGATCTCTGAGTTCAAGGCTAACCTATACTACAATGCTGAGTTCTAGACAACCCAGGCTACACAGAATAAATAAACATTTGGTAGGCGGGGACTTGGGGACAGAAAAATAATATAAGTTATAATAATGTGAGTTATTATAGACTGGATCTCCTTTGTGTTTTGAAGGCAAGGATCAGTGATTTCCTTCTGTGGTTAAATTCTTCCTCATTTTAGTCTGGAACCACATTTGCTCTGGAAGTATAGAGTTAGTGAGGTCCCTGACCTCAGGAACAAATCTCTAAACAGTGAGTCCAGTGCCTGCAGCTTGATAAGGCTGTGGGTTTGGAAGGACAGACATGGTGGCTAACACTAATCTCAGCAGAGGAAGGCTGATTTCTGAGTTCCAGGATAGCCAGGGCTATACACAGGAAACCCTGACTGGGGATAAAGTTGCAAGGGATATGTATATAGAGACAGAGCAGCACTGTAGTGAAGCAGGGTGAGTCTGAGAGTACAGCCAGTATAGTAACAGGTAATAGAAACCTAATATTCCAATAGCCACAGCTGGAGAGATGGTTCAGTGGTTAAGACTGCTCTTCTAGAGGAGCCAAGTTTGTTCCCAAATTTGGTTTAGTTGGTTCACAACATCCTGTAAATGATACTCCCAGGCATCTGATGCCATCTTCTGGCCTCTGTGCACACTGCAAGCCCAGATGCACATACTCATAGATGAGAAGAAAATGCCCAAATTAATAAATGCTTATTCCCCAAGCAGTTTCTAAACACCCCCAAGGTTTGTCACGTGTGTGTGTGTGTGTGTGTGTGTGTGTGTGTGTGTGTGTGTGTGTATTTATGTATGTGTATGTTTGTCTAATGGGGGGTTGCTTTTTGTAGGATGGGAGATTCTTTTCTGTCTCCACTTATGTGTGGAGTTACGAAAGCAAGTGGTTAGCATGGTGGCAGGAGCAGGAACTTGAGACACCACATTTTCTTTTTTTGGTTTTTTGACAGGGTTTCTCTTTGCAACATTTGGTGCCTGTCCCGAAGCTTGCTGTGTAGACCAGGCTGGCATGGAACTCACAGAGATCCTCTTGCCTCTGCCTCTCGAGTGCTGGGATTAAAGGCTCCAGCCATCACTCCCTTGCTCAGTTATGTTTATGTGTTTCCTGCCTTTGGAATGAAAATAGCCAACATTGTTTTCTGTTCTGTTTTTTGAAGTAGAATCTCCCATAACCCACTCTGGCCTGATAGTAGCTATAAAGCTGAGGCTGGCCTTAAAATTCCTACTTAAGCAGCAAGTGTGTAGTGGTGCATGACTCCATTAGCATCCGATGCTAATCCTGTTGCCCTCCCCCTAAGTAAAACACTCACCACAGCTTCTGGAGTCTGCAGTCCGGGTGCCTCAGGCCTTCCCACAGCAGCCACAGGCCCCTGTCTCCCAAGTGGTTGAATCTCATGTCCAGTTTTCGTGGCAAGAGTTGACTTGGAGCACACTGGTAATGCATTTGAGCCCAGCCGGCAAATGCCCAACCTAGAGGAAGGGATGTCCAAGGTTAGTTTGTCCCATGCCTTTTGGTTAGGTCACCAGGGCTGGGTTTAAGTGCCAAGTAAGTATGCTGCGTGAAGAGGTATGGCCTTGCCCATCTTTGAGAGAGACAAGGGGAGAAGATAGAGAGGAAGACAGGACAGAAGGCAAAGGACAGCACCTCACAATTGGCTGTAATTCCAGTCCTAGGCAATCTAAACTTTTCTTGTGGACTCTGTGGGTACCAGGCAAGAGCTTGTTCAAAAGCATACATGCAGGCAGAAAGCCACATCTGTCAAATTTTGTAATTTAGAAAAAGAAGAAAGGGGTTGGGGCTGTGATGGTGCACACATTTAACCCCAGCACTCAGGAGGCAGAGGCAGGTGGATTGCTCTGAGTTCAAGGCCAGCCTGGTATACAGAGCAAGTTCCAGGACATCCAGGACTGTTACACAGAGAAACCTTGATGGTTAATTGTTGCAGGAGCCCATTGTGGGTAATATATCCCTGGGCCAGGAGGGCTGTGCTGTATAAAAGCAGCTAGCAGAGTAAACCACAGGGAACCAACCAGTAAGCAGCAAATTTCTTTGGTTTCTTTACTGTTGCAGGCTTCTGCCTTGGTTTACCTCAGTGAAGAGCTATATAACATATAGAATAACAAAAACTCTTGCTTCCTGAAGTCACTTTTGGTCATGTTGTTTATCACAGTCTCAGAAAGCCAAGTAGAACAGAGGGTACATTTTTTTCAGTGGTATTTGTTCTGAGACCTGAAATATTAACCAATCTCCCTCCAGAAAATGTGTGTGTGTGTGTATGTATGTATGTATGTATGTATATGTGTATGTGTGCATATATACAGTGTTCTGCTAGCATGTATGCCTGCAGGCCAGAAGAGGGCACAAGATCTCATTATAAATGGTTTTGAGCCATTGTATGGTCACTGGGAATTGAACTTAGGAACTCAGGAAAAGCAGCCAGTGCTTTCAACTCCTGAGCCATCTCTCCAGCACCTCCCCTGGAAAGTAAAGGTACAGCAGATCAGAAGAGCCGTTTCAGTGGTTTCAGTGATGTGTGAGTAAAGACCCTGTGGCAGGAAAACTTGACAGCAAGATTCTGTAGCTAGAGCTGGTGAGGAAATGGGAGGGCCCACGGCCTCCATGGACAGATAAAACAGGGCAAGCATGCTGAATCAGGAACTGCACTCACCGTAGGGTCTGCAGTTTGCTGTCTGGGTACCTGACACAGGAGAAGTACCCTGGGATCACCAAGGTCATTCAGGCCCAGGTCCAGCTCAGTTAGGGTCTGGTTTAGGCAGAGGCTGGAGACCAGATCTTCACAGGCAGCCTGGCTGAGGTGGCAGATTTTCAGCCTGTGTAAAAGCCAGCCAGTAAGCATGATGGGGGGATTTCCTGGGGACACGGAATCTATCCTCTGCCCCTGTCTTCAGAGTTCAGTGTTCTCAGGAAGCTGTGTGGCACACACCTATGACATGCACTAGCACATGGTAGACAGAGGCAGGAGGATGTTCCATTAGACTTGCCTGGGTGTATAGTGAGGCTCTGGATCAAAAAGCCAGGGGCTGTAGGTGTAGCTCAGTTGTAGGGCTCTTGCCTGGTGTGTGCAGGTCCTGGGTTTGATTCCCAGCACACACTGATCCACAAAAGAAGGCATTTAGAACACAAAAGCATCAAACTGTTCAAGGCCTGGTGATGGTGGTGCACACCTTTGATCCCAGCACTCAAGAGACAGACAAGTAGATCTCTGTGTGTTCAAGACTATCCTTTTATACAGAGTGAATTCTAGAATATCCAGGACTACACAGAGAGACCCTATCTAAAAAGTAAACAAATGAACAAACAAAAAAGGTGCCAATTTGATGTGACACGTATTTGATTACATAAATATATACAGGATTTTCAAATTGCATTTAAAAATTATTTTGTGTGTGTGTTGGGTATGGTGGGACATGCCTTTAATCCTGACACTGAGGAGGCAGAGGCAGGTGGATCTCTGTGAGTTGGAGGACAGCCTGGTCTACATATCAAATTCCAGGTTAGTTAGAGATATACAATGAGACCCTGTCTCAAAAATATTTTTTGGGCCAAACCTGTGCACATGTACAGCAGCAAGTGCTCCTCAGCACAGAGCCATCCCTCCAGCCCCTGTGGGTCTTTTCTAATTAGCAGGAGCCCATTGGGGGCATTGCTCAAGGAAAGCTTGCAAAAGTTTGTCCTTTACAGTGTGGGCCCCAGGCACTAAACTCATGTTCTCAGGTACCTTTTCCTGAGGAACCATCTCAGGAGCCCCTACATGTACTTTCTAGTAAGACTTTTAATTCTCTAAAACAACAAGACTGGCATATGTCTCAAGCCTTTGGTCCTAGCACTTGTGGTTATAATTGTGACGATCATGTTCTTCCTATCTTAGTAATGAATGGTTGAACTTCCTCAGGGGGTTGCACTTTGTCACCAGCCTTGGTAGCCAGTGCCTTTATCTGCTGTGCGGCCACCTTTTTTACCCATGCTATCAAATCTCTCTCTCTCTCTCTCCCCATCTTTCTCTCTCTCCCCATCTTTCTCTCTCTCTCTCTCTCTCTCTCTCTCTCTCTCTCTCTCTCTCTCTCTGTGTGTGTGTGTGTGTGTGTGTGTGTGTGTGTGTAGACCAGGCTGGCCTCGAACTCACGGAAATCAGCCAGCCTCTGCCTCCTGAGTACTGGGACTAAAGGTTTGCACCACTAATGCCTGGCCTCCTTTTAATAATTTTTAAAATTATTATTTTATTGGGTTGGAGAGATGGTTCAACTATTAAGAGCATGGGCACCTCTTGCAGAGGACCCAGGGTTCAATTTCCAATACTCATATGGCAGCTCACAGCTGTTATGGGATATTAGTTGAAGATGTGTTACATTCTTTTATGTTGCATTTGTTTAACCCTGTGAAGCTGTGTTACTTTCCCAGCCCAACACACCTGACTGGTCTAATAAAGAGCTGAACTGTCAATAGCTAGGCAGGAGAGAGGGATAGACAGGGCTGGTGGGCAGAGAGAATAAATAGAAGAAGAGAGAGAGGAAAAGGGAAGGAGGAGGAAAGGAGGAAAGAGAACACCAGGGGGCAGCCAAACAGCCACCAACAGAGTAAGAAGGAAAGAAAGAGATAGAGAATAGAGAAAGGTAAAAGCCCAGAGGCACAAGGTAGATGGGATTTATTTTTAAAAAAAAGATTTGTTTATTTATTCTGTGTATAGCATTCTTCCTGCATATGTGCCTGCCCTGCATAATAGGAGAGGGCACTGGAACACATTACAGATGGTTGTGAGCCACATGTGGTTGCTGGGAATTGAACTCAGGAACCCTGAAGAACAACCAATGCTCTTAACCTCTGAGCCATTGCTCCATTCCCTGTAGATGGAATAACTATGCACAACCATCTGAAACTCCATTTCCAAGGGACCCAGCACCCTCACACAGACATACATGCAGGCAAAACACCAATGCTCATGAAATATAAATTACATAACATTTTAGCTGGGCGGTGGTGGCACAGGACTTTAAACCCAGCAGTAGGGAGGCAGAGGCAGGCAGATGTCCTTGAGTTCGAGTCCAGGCTGGTTTACAAAGTTAGATCCATTATAGCTAGGGCTACACAGAGAAATCCTGTTGGGGACCTTTTTTTGGGTCTGCTGTTCTTCTAGTAACTAAGGGTGACCCACAGTGATCTTAGGATCCACTGTCTGTCTCGAACTAGGTGTTTCCTTCCTAGTTCCATCCTTCCACCTAGGCTTCTATGCAAGAATGCATATTATCCATGCATTGAGGCGAAATTGGGGGCATGGACCTTGATCTGAGTAAATTTACACTGGGGCTGCTGTTAGTATATAAGCCTACTCCCCTTTGAAATAAAAACCTTCTCCTTGCAAGAGTGACCAGCAGTGTTGTCTTTATTTAATCCTTAGATCCCCTTGCCCGAACCCATGAGAAGGTTGTAGAGCTGGCTGTTACGACAATTGGAGGTCCCAACAAGATTTAGGAAAGAATGGGAGACGCTGAAGGATCACCTGGGAAGGCTTGCTAGCTTTAAGGTAAGGAACGGGTGTATTGAAGATGGATGCCGCTAGTTCTTACTCTCTTATTGGGAAACAATTGGTCCAATTGTCCAGCACCAGTATTAATTACAAGACTGCAACAGACTTTTTAAAAACTGTACATGAGGTCAGTCCTTGGTTTTTAATCTCTGGTGACCTTAGTATTGTTGATGGGGAGCAGGTGACGGTAGACCTGCAAAGGACATTACACAGAGATGGGCCGAATGCCATAGCAACTGTTACTTTTTCTCTGTGCCCTCTTGTCAAAGAAGCACTTCTTAGTAATACTGTGGAAGTGAAAAAGCAGGTTGAGTAAGCCAAGGCTGCCTTAGAGAGACTCAGAAACAAGAGTCTGTTAGGTCACTTCAAGCTTGTAGTGACACTTCCTTTGGGTCCTCTCCTTCATATTCAGGGGAGGAGACTAAGGAAAGTGAAGAATTTGCAAAGGATGATAAATTAAAACAAGCTAAAAAATGTTCCCCTGAGCCTCGTGATCCTGCTCGAAATTCTAGCGCACTCTGTTTTCCTTTAGGCTTTCCTGAAGACCAGAAGGGCGAAGTGATGTTCCCAATCTTAGAGATAGTTGCTCCCCAAGGCCAGAATCAGAGAGAGCATTCTACTCTTAATTTCATGTATATTAAACTGCTGAAAGGGGTAGTTATGGCTTACGAGCCTCATGCCACTTTTACTCTGACCATTTTTGAATTATTTGTGGCCTTGAATTGCACACCAAGTGATTGGCAAAAATTATGTTCAGCTGTGCTGTCCAGGGGAGATTTTTTGATTTGGAGAGGTGACTTTTAAGACCTAATTATCCAAAGGCACAGTGCACCACACTTGCCGGTTTCCCTGAAAGGAATTTAGAAATGCTTACTGGTACGTGAGCCTATGCAGACCTAGGTCTGCAAATTCTTTACGATCCAGCTGTATATGCACAGATCTCAGCTGCTGCTGCCCTTGCTTGGAAAGCTTTACCTAACAAGGCTATAAGAGAACAACTTTCTAAGGTCCTACAGGGATCATCTGAATCCTACTATGACCTTGTGGACTGGCTTCTAGAACTTTAGGGCATATATTTGTGGATACTGTTAATGTCATGTCTATAGTTAGACAGCTAGCTTTAAAAAATGCCAACAAGTATTGTAAAGAGGCTTTACGACCTCACAAGACGAAAAGACTCAATGATTATATTCACATTTGTAGAGATATAGATGGATACCACATTATGGGACAAGTTATTTCTTCTGCTATGCAGGGAAATGAGGTCAGTGAGGGAGCCAGACCTAAGACATGTTTTAGATGTGGGCAAATGGGCCACTTAAAAATGTCCTGCTAAGGACTCTGCATCCCCTCACCCAGGTCTTTGTTCCTGCTGTAAAAAATGATATCATTGGGACAGTAAGTGCCAGTCAAAGACTAATGTACAGGGTAAACCTCTGCCACCTCCAGGAAACTGGAATCGGGGTCGGCTCTAGACCATTACTCCCAGGTGAATGGAGAATTGAACACAACTGTTTCCTGCCCTATTCAGATCCTACCCCAGAGGAACCCCTTTGTACCCAAGACCATATCAGAGTTACCAAAGGAAGTGCAGGACTGGAACTCTGCACCTCCACCAGAGCAGTTTTGACTCCTCAGATGTGACCCCAAGCTTTGGGCACAAAAGTCAAAGACCATTTACCACCAGGCTCAATTGAATTGATTTTAGGAAGGACTAGCACACTGCTTCAAGGAGTTAGGGTCATTCCAGGAGTGAATTATTAAGATACTGAAGGAGAGATCAAAATGATGGTAGAAGCTGGCAAGGGAGTCACTGTTATACTTCAAGGAGCTAGAATTGCTCAGTTAGTTCTGTTCCCTAAATTTGCAACTAACAACCCCTTCCTTAAGCCTGAGAGAGGAGAAGGGGGATCCATGGCATTCTAGGTGTCCACTCTATAGAGTCCAGACTCTTGATGACCCTGACTATTGAGAGCCGGGCCTTTCAAGGGCTTTTGGACATGGACACAGACAGGTCTTTCATTTCCCTCAACCATTGGACCAAGGATTGGCCCCGGCAAGAATCAGATATTAGCATACAGAGTATAGGCATAGCTAAGACACCTGGTATAAGTTCCCATCTACTAACTTTCAAGGATGATGAGAGACACTCTGTTTTATTTCAGCCCTTCATTTTGCCTCATATCCGCAACAATCTGTGGGTCAGAAATGTTCTAGAAGCCATGGGGGATGTATAGGCCATGCCTCCTGCACAGCACATCCTTAGAGAGCAGGGTTATTGCCCAGGAAAAGGGATTGGGAAGAATTTACAGGGCGAACCCCTGCCCATGTGGGATAATGCCCCCCTTTCCCCCCCCCCGGTGCTGAGGGCTCCTGGAGATCAGAGAGGATTGGGACATTTTTATTGGGGGCCATTGTTCTGCAGCCTTGTATACCTCCAATTCCTATCACCTGGAAAAATGATGAACCCGTTTGGGTAGAACAATGGCCCCTGTCTAAAGTAAAGTTGGAGGCTGCTCATGCCCTGCTCCAGGAATAACTCAGTGCCAGTCACATTGTCCCTTCTTACCTCTCCCTGGAATAACCCCATATATGTTGTTAAGAAAAAATCAGGTAAATGGAGAGTATTGCAAGACTTGAGACAGGTTAATAAGACCATGATCTCATAGGTGCCACTCAGCCAGGCAAGCCAGCCTCTGTGGCCAGCCCAAAACACTGGCACTTACTTATGGCAGATTTAAAGGATTTTTTTCCATATTCCTCTATACCCTGCTGATTGTTAGCACTTTGCTTTCAGTGTTCCATCTTTAAATTTAAGAGAGCCTTATAAGATATATCAATGGGTGGTTTTGCCTCAAGGCATGGCTAATAGCCCTACCATGTGTCAAGTTTATGTTTCTCAAGCTATAGAGACAATCAGACAAATACATCATCAATTATATATGATTCATTATATAGATGATTTATTTTTGGCGGCTCCAAAAGAAAAGATTTTACTATCTGCTCCTGGGAACTTCAGAACACCTTAGGATTGGCTGGCTTACAAATAGCACATAAGAAGGTACAAACAGAATTTCCATATCATTATCTAGGACGTGTTTTGCTTCGTAATGGGGTGCACCCTCAAAAGATTAATCTTCGGCTGACACCCTTCAAACTTTAAATGGTTTTCAGAGGCTTCTGGGTGATATTAATTGGATCAGACCTAGTTTAATAATTAGTACTGGGCAACTTAAACCTCTCTTTAATATATTACAAGGTGATTCATATCCCTACTCTCTTTGAGTCCTTAATACTTTTGGATGGAACTGCATCCATTGGATTGAAAAGGCCTTAGAAGGAGCTCATATGGATTATATAGATTATGCCCAGCCTTTAAAATTATTAGTGTTTTGTTCTGCTCATTCTCCTACAGGAGTATTTTGGCAAGAGAGTCCTAATCTTTGGCTTCATTCTCAGGCCTCCCCATCTAAATCAGTGGTGCCTATCCCCAAGCTATAATTGCACTCTGCTTTGCAAACTTTTGGTAAGAAGCCATATCAGGTTGTTACACCTTTATCCTGTCAACAAATAGGGTGGCTACAAAATATTACTTACGATTTGGCCATTTTTCTCTCTCCTACCCAGAGTTATTTTGATAATCATTACCCATCCAATAATCTGGTTTCCTTTATTAAGATACATCCTTTGATTTTCCCAAAGATTATAGTCTCTCAGCCTATTTCTAAGGGTTTGCAAGGCGGTTTTTAAAACGGGTAGCTGTAGTTGTATCTTATCCTTTCATTAAGACTGCCAGAATTGCTGCAGATTCTGCATAAATGGCCAAAATTTTAGCCTTGGCCATGGCTCTACAACTCTTCCTCAAGGAACACTAAACATCTATACTGATATTCAATATGTAGCTCAAATTGTCCAACCCTTGGAGATGCCTGCCTATGTTGCCACTGTCTCCACAGTACAAGAGAGTTTGTTACAAATACAGGGTCTGCCTTGGCAATGGAGTGAATCTGTACTTTTGGGACATCTTAGGGCCCATACCCATTTGCCAGGACTTCTCAGTGAAAGAAATCACATGGCCAACAGGTACACTCAAATCATTGCAGTTTCACAGGGAGCTCACTAGAGCAGAATACTTACATAAGCGCTTTCATCTCAGCACAGGGTCCTTAAGATTTCATACTGGGATAACCAAGGAACCAGTTGTTTAAATAGTTAAATTTGCCCTCCTCGTGTGGAATTTCTTCCTGTGCCTCACTCACTTCGGAGTTAATCCCAGAGGACTGCCCAATCACGCATGGCAGATGGATGTAACATATATGCTATCCTTTGGTAAATTGCAATTTGTCCATGTTTCTGTAGATACTTATGTCAGCAGAGGTTTCAGTCAATTTTGTCAAGATTTTGAAATTACCCCCAAAACTGGTATTCCTTACAACCCCAAGGACAGGCTATTGTGGAACATGCCCAGCACACTTTAACTGCCTATTTAGTTAAAGTAAAGAAGGGGGACCTTGAGGGTCACCTTGGCTCCCCTAACTCTATCACTTATTTTCTATCTTAATTTTTTTAATTGTGGATGATTTTTGTAACTCTGCAGCAGATTGTCATTGGCGGTCCACTGCACAGAAGAGAACTCTGGTTATTTGGAGAGACCTTCCCTCCGGCCTTTCGAAAGGGCCAGATCCAGTTTTGATGTTAGCCTGGGGTTCTGTTAGTGTTTTCCCACAGGATGGGGAGCGTTGTGTGCACATGGTTCCTGCTGAAATGCATCAGCCATCTAATGACTCATTGGGTGTTTGGACCCCACAGGTTCTCTAAGAGTTGTTTTCTAGCATAACTACAGGTACCTCCTGTTTTTCTGATCTCCCCCAATAGGATCCTGATGTGAACCCATTGACCTGGGATTTTTGTAAGTTTGTATACAAGGCTGCTCCACAATAAAACTGAGGTGCATTCTCTCAGAAACTGAACCAGGCATCTTTTGGTTCATCCAACTCTCAAGGCTTTTGCCCAATACTCAGACTTAGTGGTGGACAAGGGAGGACACAAGTGGTGTTTCCACTGAGATCGGTAAAGAGAGGGGACCCTGAGAGATCACGCTCAAAAGGCTGCCAAGCAAATAAGGAGTTGTGAGGGTGGATTGTAAAAGGTACTAGAAAATAGGTACCACAACTCCTAAGAGAGATGGATTGTAAAGGCACTGGAAAAGTGGTACCTCAACTCCTAAGATAGTTGGATTGGAATAGAGATCACAGACAATCACACAGATAAAGTTTAAAGAGACAAGGTACTGGTAAGATTTCATTTTAAGTTTGGATTAAGTAATAATGTTTAAAAAATTATTAAAGAAATACAGGAAGTCCTCCACTGAGGAATCCCTCCCTCATGAGCTGCACACCAGCAGCCAGCTGACCCAGCAGCCCGTGCCCTTGTCCACTCAAGCCGGCTGTGGGCTCCAGTCAGCCAGCAATGATGTGGTGTGCACAGGCTGGCTGGAGAAATCACCTCCTGAGAAAAAGTTGGAGCGCTATGCTTGGAAGAAACGCTGGTTCATCCTGCGGCGTGGTCAGATGAGAGGTGATCCGGATGTTCTAGAATACTATAAGAATGAACACTCCAAGAAACCCCTGCGGGTCATCAACCTAAACTTCTGTAACCATCTGGGTGTAGGCGTGACCTTCAACAAAAAAGAACTCCAAAAGAGTTTTATGTTTGATATCAAGACCAATGAGCGCACCTTCTACCTGGTGGCTGAGACACAGGCTGACATGAATAGGTGGGTCCAGAGCATCTGCCAGATCTGCGGATTCAGTCAGACTAAAGGGAGCACTGATGCCCTGAGAAACCTTCCTTCAGTCAGTCATAGTCACCGCTCTTCACCAGCTGAATTCAGCAGCTCCAGTCAGCACCTGTTCCCAGCAAGAAGGTCCTTAGCCCTTTCACGCTCTACCCAGCTACCTCTGTCAAGCTGCATCCAGCCTGCCGTGTCCTCCAGTGCACCTCAGGAGTATCAACACTTGCACCAGTGCATAAGTGGAAGGACAGAAAATGCAAGGAATGCCAGCTTTTCTCAGAGAAACCTACAGGAGAGTGGTATAGCCGCACAAAACCTTGCCCAGGGCAATAGACACTATATCAACAGAGTCAGCAGTCAGGTCCATGACTTCTATAGCCTTACCAAGCCAAGCCAATACAGTGGTTTTGACCTGCCTCATAGCCTGGCTTCACACAGCCACACCAAGGGCAACGTCACAGGCTCTCTGGCAGATAGTGAGGATGTGTACACATACAAGGCACACAGAAACAAACCATGTAGGGAATTTGGAGACCTCCCACTGGACCCAGCCATAGCTCCCCCACGACAGCACCCCAAGACACCTTGGTGGAACAGCCCTCAACAAAGAACTCAAGTCAGTGACTACAAGTACCCAACAAAAGGCAAAGAAACTGCCTGCTTGCATGCTAAATCTCCAAATAACACTATCATGGGTCAATCAGACAATGCCAGCTTCTCTCAGAGTAACCTACAGGAGGGTCGTACAGCTGCACAAAAACTTGCCCGGGGCAATAGACACAGTATCAGCAGAGTCAGCAGTCAGGACCATGACTTCTATAGCATTCCTAAGCCAAGCCAATACAGTGGTTTTGACCTCCCTCGTAGCCTGGCTTCATACAGCCACACCAAGGGCAGCCTCACAGGGTCTGCAGCACATAGTGGGGATGTATACACCTTCAAGGTATCCAGAAACACCCGCTGTAGGGAATTTGGAAACCTCCCAGTGGACTCAGCCATAGCTCCCCAACCACAGCATCCCAAGAAACCTTGGTGTGGCAACCCTCAACAAAGACCTAGAGTCAGAGACTACAAGTACCCAAAACTAGGCCGAGAAACTGCCTGCTTGCGTGCTAAATCTCCAAATAACACTATCGTGGGGCAATCAGATAATGCCAGCTTCTCTCAGTACAACCTACAGGACAGTCATACAGCCGCACAAGAACTTGCCCAGGGCAATAGACACAGTATCAGCAGAGTCAGCAGTCAGGTCCATGACTTCTATGGCCTTCCTAAGCCAAGGCAATACAGT
>NW_023276812.1:0-18856 GCF_003668045.3 Cricetulus griseus
TATGAATGTAATCAGTGTGGGAAAGCCTTTTCTCATCATCGTACTCTTCAACTGCATAAGAGGACACATACTGGAGAGAAACCCTATGAATGTAATCAGTGTGGGAAAGCCTTTTCTCATCACAGTACTCTTCAACAGCATAAAAGGACACATACTGGAGAGAAACCCTATGAATGTAATCAGTGTGGGAAAGCCTTTTCTCATCACAGTACTCTTCAAAAGCATAAAAGGACACATACTGGAGAGAAACCCTATGAATGTAATCAGTGTGATAAAGCCTTTTCTCAGCACAGTGCTCTTCAAAGTCATAAAAGGACACATACTGGAGAGAAACCATATGAATGTAATCAGTGTGGTAAAGTCTTATCTCGGCACAGTCATCTTCAAAGGCATAAAAGGACACATACTGGAGAGAAACCCTATGAATGTAATCAGTGTGGGAAAGCCTTTGCTCATCACAGTCATCTTCAGAGACATAAAAGGACACATACTGGAGAGAAACCCTATGAATGTAATCAGTGTGGTAAAGCCTTTTCTCAGCACAGTGCTCTTCAAAGTCATAAAAGGACACATACTGGAGAGAAACCGTATGAATGTAATCAGTGTGGTAAAGCCTTTTCTCAGCACAGTCATCTTCAAAGGCATAAAAGGACACATACTGGAGAGAAACCCTATGAATGTAATCAGTGTGGGAAAGCCTTTACTCGGCACAGTAGTCTTAGAATGCATAAAAGGACACATACTGGAGAGAAACCCTATGAATGTAATCAGTGTGGGAAAGCCTTTTCTCATCACAGTACTCTTCAAAAGCATAAAAGGACACATACTGGAGAGAAACCGTATGAATGTAATCAGTGTGGTAAAGTCTTTTCTCACCACAGTAATCTTCAAATACATAAAAAGACACACAATGGATAAGTACCATAGGAAAGTAACCCGAGTGGTGAATCTTTTTCACAGCACAGTATTTGACTGCATCAGAAATTAACTTATACTTGGTGATTATGGAAATTTCCAAGGCCAAATCTCAAAAATATCAGGGAAAAGTACAAAAGAAATGATCAGGATGTAAGCTGACAATAAATGTCTTTAAAAGATGGTTGGCTAACCAAAACCACAAGAGTGAGTTTATCTCCCATATGATAATAGGCATCATTGGGAGATCACAATTCCACATGTGAGATGTACCCCTGCTTGATTTTATACCTACTGTAAGGACAAATTAGGAACTTTCAGGCTCGAAGTCTGACTCGTCTGAATGGGCTCATATTCTACTTCCCTGAAACCTGCAAACATTCAGTTTGGAACTCTGAATGGTGGTGACTTGTTGGGAGCCATACAGGTTGGCATTAACCTTTAGGCCTAAACTTGGCACACCACAAGGCTATAGAACTGTCTTTTGATTATAAATGACTCCCCGAAGCATGATCACCCAGAAGGAACAACATGAAAGAGACGTCAATCTATTGTCCAAACACAGGTCCACTTACCTAAGAAACCCTCCTGCACCTCACCATTTACCTAGGTAACCCTCCTTCTCCCCACCACTCATGAACTTTTTACCCTGCCAACGTCTTCTTTCTGTAGTTTTCTAACATCCTGCTTAAATGAACACCTTTATCTTGGGCTCTTCTCCCCCTCCCCCTTTACCTCATACTAGTGACTATATAGGCTAGCCTGGAAAAATTAAAATTTGCCACTTAATCAGAATCCTGTCTGTGGCCATTCTCTCTTGTCACTTGTCCCCATTCCCCTCCCTGGATATCTTGCTGTAGATGGCCATTCCACAGGTCCAGACAACTACAGTGACTAGAGATCACATACAGATTGTGGCCAGAAACTGTATTGAAGTCACGCTATGGATTAGTCCATATTATATTTCCAGAGCTGTGGAGAATGGAAGAATTTTTAGGGAGATAACTTAAGTTTTGATGCTTGAGTATCAAATGCCACACAGGATTCTTTGGTTGTAACTGAGGACAAGCAGACATATAGTGTATTTTGTTTCCACTCAGCTGTGATGGGCCAGACCCCTTCACTTCTTGCACTCTTTAGTTTTTGGCAACTCATGCTGTTGTCAATGACAGTACCCACAGTTCCTTCTGGGACTGTAATGCTTCTCAGTCCACAACAGCAATCACTGGTACCTGCCTGATTCACAGAAATAAGGTTGTTCTATGTGATATTTATGTCACCCCATTGAGTAATATCTAGTAAAAGAGTAGACACCATGAAATTCTAAATTCCAAGTGAATTTCATTTGGGAAAAGACTGATTCCTCCAGATAAGATTCTATCTACTGTAGCAATATTTATGGCTTCTCTGAACATCTTGCTGGAGAGGCAGGACTTGAGGCTTTAGGTAGGCTTTCAGATGGAAAAACTTTTAATATATGGCCTACTTATATTTCTTAGCTGTGCATATCACTTACTTTCCATCGAAATCTGTTATGATCCAAGCATGAATTACTTATCTTATGGCTACATCACTGTTCCAAATAGCATCAGGCAGGAATCATCTCCCTATTTTTCTATTAATAACAGCATGTTCAATGCTGAAACAATAAAACAATCAACAGAAATGACTCAGCACACTTTCTGCAAATATTTGCAAATACTTTATTCATACCTATTTAAAAGAATTAAGAAGGGAATAGATTGGGAAAGAAGAAGAAAATGATACCATATGTTTTAAATAAAATGGATAAAAATAAATGTTACATAAAATTTGGCTAGAAAGTGAGCTTAGCAAGAAAGATCACTGGGTATTGTTGCATTGGACATAGATTATATTTCTAGAAACAGTGGTTGCTAATCATCTCCTGCAACTTCTGTTCCAAGGGAACTGTTTCCCTCTTCTGGCCTCTTCAGCTACTGCAAACATCCAAATGTGGACAAACACACATATACATATAGTTTAAAAATAAAATTCTGTACAGTAATGTCATAACCTTGAGATAGACAGCAGTAATGACTTGTCAAAATATTCTTTCTGTTCCTCCATAGACGCATATGTGGCCTTCCTCTGAGGAAGCATGCTCAGAAGGAAAGAAATAGCTATCATTCACAGTGTGCATTTGTGTTTTCCCATTTTTTTCTATTTGTGTTCTACGTGCTTTTATGTGTGAGGACTGTGGTACTGATATATCTTTTACATGTATCTCTAACAGTATACATTATAATGTACTATATTAAATCACACATTATAATATATTTATATCTACATCATAACATATACTCTAAAAGATAGTTTTTCTCTGTAAATCTCCATCAGCCTAAGTAGTTAGAGTTGCAATCTTCTATCCCTATTAAATTTTCCAAAGCATAACCTTATGCCAAAGTAAAGGAGATTTACTGATGACAGTTGTTAGAATTCAGCCATCTGTACTATCCTGTACTTGGATTTCTGACAGGATGTGCCTTCAGCTTCAGCTACTAAGAGGGCCACCAGTGTATTTTCACTGTGTTCCTTTTTAAAAGGGCCCTGCCCATATCCCATTCTGCTCTCCCTCTCTCCCTCTCTGTGTCTGTCGCCTCTCTCTCTATCTATCTATCTCTATCTCTATCTCTCTCACTCTCCTTCTTCCCTCTCTCCTATTGCTCCTGTCCCTGAAGCCTGGTCTCTCCTCCCTTTCCCCATGTTTTCCCTTTTCCTAATAAAAGTACCTTCTGGTTGAACCCCGTCACAAGGAGTCTTTGTTAAATTCAAACAGCTTATGTGGAATGCAAACTCTGCCAGGATGGATCCTCTTTTAACATAAACCACCAGTGGATACATGCTGTTAATAAAGAAGTTATAGCAAAACAAATTTGCCTTGCCTGTTGTAAAATACATATCCCACAGTGGTTCTCTAAAAAAAGTGTTAATTTTGAACTTGCTTTGAAAAGTTTTCATTTCCTCACTATGAGGAAATGATTGCATTCAATCAACGATTGTAGAAAACAATATGGTGTCCACCTTATCCACAACAGACATTTTCTTCATCATAGGGGAACGAAATGCATTTAGCACTCAGAGCTATTTCCTCCAAGGTTCAAACAGCAGAATGCTTTAAGCAAATATCTCACTTTCTGGTGAAACAGCCTTCCATTCCCAACACATTTTCTTCTATTGCCAATTGAGGGGATTGGAGTTTACAGGGAGAATGCTGGCCATTGATTTCTTTGAATTTTTATTTTGACTGTAATCTTGTCATTCCTATTCAAAGGACAGTTTTATAATTATAGGTCTGTATGGTGTCTCCTTTTATCAGAGGTGCCATTAATTTTGTGTGGATTTTTATTTTAATTATAATACAGTTTCTCTAAAAATGAGGAAACATTACCTAATTTTATATTCTGAGAATTTACTGCAAATGAATTATTTGGAATTTTGTTAGTTTGTGGACTTTCTATGGAAAAACAAGTTTACTTTTCTCCCCTTTACCTTAGAGTCTTCCCTATTTATTTCTTTGCATACCTGTGTTTTCATGTTTCCCCTATCATTATAGTTTGTGATTTTGCTTGTTAATTGTTTTTTATGGTTAGTACATTGGTATTGGATTTTTAAAATATTCTCCTATACTGTTCTCTTTCCCAGTTTGCTTGAATTCTTAAAATGACATAAGCAAGTGTCATCTGATGGAAACACAGTTGATGTCTTGACCAGATTCCAAGGGCTTGTTTCAAGTTCTGTGAGAGGTTGTGTCACATGGTGATGGTTGTGGGAAGGTTCTTCCACTGAGAATGACAATATCCCTGAGGAAGTTGCACTCTGCTGATTAAGAAATCTTCAATCCCAGAACTTGGAAGACAGAAGTACGTGCAACACACACAAAAAAGAAACACAGAATATATCATATAAAACTAAGTGAAATCATATGTAGATATACAGATTAAGATACCTGGGACTGGGTTAATTATAGGTTAATTTATTTGTGAGTATTCACTTGCATAATAAACTGATTAACCCAAAAGTTCGAGCTGTAAGGATTCATACCCAGCTGCTCTCCATGACCCAAAGGGAACCAAAAGAGAGCAAGCCTGTCCTGAACCCCAGACCAAATACCATGCTCAAGTTCACCCCTGTGACCATGCAAAAATGGGCATGGTCACTGCCATAAGTGAGTCTGGTTGCATCTCTCACTACAATTCCTCTTTTATTCTAAAGAACAAGATTTATACTTGATACAAAACTATATACAAAGAGAGCATATGTCAAGTATGCACTGAGACAGAAAAGTAAGAACACACACCCTTAAAACCTATTGCCAGTGAAGTAACAAGAGCAAATGGCAAGAAGCATATACCCAGTCAGTCCTAGGTTAAAGGCAAAACAGATTTCCATAGAGTTGCCTTAAAATGGAAACTTTAAATCTTGTATCTAAAATTTCTATCTAGGAAGAGAGAACAATACTTCTGACATCATGTCTGCTTCTAGAGAAAAATACTGACAACATCCTGTACGTAAGAATGAAGAAAACTGTTATTTTTCAGGAGGTTTCTATTTAGAGAATACGTGAGAAAAACTATGGAGTCTGTAGTCCCATCTGTGCAGATATGGTCTGTAATAGCTCAGAAGGCCAAATGAAGGGAAACCTCCCTTGTGATATAGCAGTGTTGTAGATACAGCATCCTGCACTGCCAAATTTAAGCCTGCCTGACAATAAGACTAAATCCCAATTTATATAATACAGTTGGGTTAATAATGTATCATCACGGGCAACACAGGGTCATTATTAGTAAAATAATCCTTAGGGATACTCTCTGCCTAGAAGCACAGCGGATTTTCTAGGCCAAGCTAGAAATGACATGACAGACTTTGAATATCCCCTGGAAGGCCTCACCCACTCTAGGATTCAGACAGGCGTTGGCATGAGGACATGGAGCAGGGGAGGAGGAGAGGGAGAGGGAAGGAACTGTGACAGACATGTAAAATAAACTTGTTTCCAATAAATAAAAAAGGAAACTAATCCAGCATAAGGGTAGCCCAAAACATTACCTTGGAGGGAATTCAATGAGAAGTATGAGTATTTTATTACTTTCAATTCTCCAGCTTCAATTTCTGTATAATTCATAAACGGCGTTGGAAATCTTTTAAAATAACATTTACAACGATTCTGATTCAATGTTTTGGAGGTAATCAACTCATTTCATAGAGGCTGGCATTCATTTAGATAATGGGAGTCAGTGCTCAAATTATATTACCAAGTGTACAGATGAAAATTCTCCAAATATTACACATTATGTGTATATATGGTCTCTTGCACCTTGTTTTTCTATCATTTATATATTTAATATATGTATGCATGTGTAACACTAACTCATGATGAGATGACATTAATGTTAATTGAATCTATTCTGTGTAACTATATATATGAATATATATGTCTATTCATGTATATAGATACAGATTCCTAACAATAAACATTTAGCGATAAATGATTCTATTATTTACTGCATTTGATTATAGCAAAAATAATGGCTATTCCTTATCATTTGTTGACTGGGTGACATAAAACACTATGCCTATTTACCAAATCTAGGGCACTGACATAGGAGGAGTGAAACAAGCCCATCTAAGCATTGGTTATTTAGTTCACGATACATTGACATTACTTACAGTAACATAACTGAGCTGCAAATCACAGGAGTCCCTTACAGTAACATCTGTATACAATTCATGATTATAAATAAAGCTGGCACCCTTGGAAATCCTTGCCTCATTTGATGGCAGCTAGTCCAGATAGACTCCCCTCCCCAACAAAATTACCACTTATGTAACTATGTACAGATGCCTTGTGACTCTTTCAACTTTCAGAAGCTTTATTGCAGAAAAGGCAGGCTCTCAACAATTCACATTCACCAAAGAATACACACTGGATAGAAACCTTACCATTGTAACATAGGTGGGAAATCTTTAACCAAGAGATCAAAACTTAAAAATCATCAAAGAATACATACTGGACAGAAACCTTACAATTGAATTGTATGTGGCTCAACACTTTAAGTTAATCAAAGAATAGATAATAGAGAAATTTGTGTATTTAAAAAAATACACAAATTGTGGCAAGTTCTCTGCACGTGATTCACCTCTTCCAGGACACTACACACACATAGAAATCAGAATACTTAAAATGTTAATGATTATGTTATTTCTATGTCATGTTCCCATGTATCATCTCTGCAAAACTCTCTATATCCATACAGAAGAGAAAGCTTATAAATTTGAAGCATGTGGGAAAAAACCTTTCTTGGGTTCTTCAAGCTTAACTCTCATTACAGAAACCACACGAGAAAAAACACTCACAATGTTAAAATGTGGCAAGTTTATTGGAGTGATCAAAATGTCTAATCTAATACAGCATCAGTAATGGAATAAAACCTATAAATCGTACAGAATTAAAAAAAATCTTTTAAAGAAGTTCTTTCCCCACATCCTGTCCACCATAGGCTGCCATTGGTGTTATTGATTTTAGTCATTCTGATTGCAGTAAGATGGTATCTCAGAGTGGTTTTGAGCTGCATTTTCCTGATGGCTAAGGATGTTGAGCACGTTCTCAACTTTCTTTCATCCATTTTAGAATCCTCTGTTGAGAATTATCTATTTAGTTCTGCACTCCACTTTTTAATTACATTGTTTGGTGTTTTGGTAGCTAGCTTATTGTGTTCATTGAATATTTTGGAGATCAACCCTCTGTCAGATGTGGGGTTGGTGAAAATCTTTTCCCATTCTGATGGGCTGGCGTTTTACCTTGCTGACTGTCCTTTGCCTTACAGAAGCTTCTCAGTTTCAAGAGGTCCTATTTATTAATTGTCAATCTCAATGTTTGTGCTACTGGTGTTATGTTCAGAAAGTGGTCTCCTGTACCAATTTGTTTGAGGGTACCACCTACGTTCTCTTCTAGAAGGTTCAGTGTGGCTGAATATATGTTGAGGTACTTGATCCTTTGGGAATTAAGTTTTGTATATGGTGATAGCTATGGATCAGTTTGCAATCTTGTACATGTCAGAATCCAGTTATACCAACACAATTTGTTGAAGATGGTTTGCTTTTTCCATTGTATAACTTTAGCTTCCTTGTCAAAAATCAGGTGTCCACAGGTGTGTGAATTAATATCAGGGTTTTCAATTAGATTCCATTGGTCAACATGTCTATTTTTATGCCATTATCAAGCTGTTTTCAGGAATATGGCTCTGTAACAGAGCTTGAATTCAGGGATGGTGATCCCTTCAGAAGTTCCTTTATTGTACAGGGTTGTTTTGGCTATTCTGTTTTTTGTTTGTTTGTTTGTTTGTTTTTCCATAAGAAGTTGGGTACTGTTCTTTCAAGGTTTGTGAAGAACTGTGTTGGGATTTTGATCAGAATTTTATTGAATCTGTAGATTGCTATTTCCAAGATTGTCATTTTTACTAGGTTGATGCTACCTATCCAAGAGCATGGGAGATCTTTCCATTTCCTTCAATTAATTTCATTATTTAAAGACTCAAAGTTCTTACTATAAAGGTCTTTATCGTTTTTAGTTAGTGTTACCCCAAGATATTTTGTTTTTAGTTGCTATTGTAAAAGGAGATGTTTCTCTGATTTCCTTCTCAGCATATTTATCATCTGTGTATAGTAGCCACACATAATTTTTGAGTTAATCTTGTGTCCTGAAACTTTGCTGAAGGTGTTTATCAGCTGTAGTAGAGGAACACTACTCCATTGCTAGTGTGAAGGCAAACTTGTACAACCACTTTGGAAATCAGCATACAACTTTGAGATACCATCTTACTCTTGTTAGAATGGCTAAAATAAAAAAAAAACAACAATGATAGTTTATGATGGAGAGGATGTGGAGAAAGGGGAACACTCTTCCACTGCTGATGGGAGTCCAAACTTTTACAGCCACTTTACAAATCAGTATGGCATCTCCTCAAGAAAATGAGAATTAGTCTACCACAAGATTCAGCAATTCCAATCTTAGGCATATATCCAAAAGAAACACATTCATACAACAAGGACATCTGTTCAGTGATGTTCATGGCAGCACTATTTGTAATAGCCAAAAACTGGAAGCAGCCTAGATGTCCCTCACCCAAAGAATGGATAGAGAAAATGTGGTACATTTACACAATGGAGTACTACTCAGCAGAAAAAAAAACAATGGAAACTTGAAATTTGTAGGAATATGGATGGAACTAGAAGAAACCATTCTGAGCGAGGTAACCCAATCACAAAAATACAAACAATGATATGTACTCACTCATATGTAGAGTGTAGACATAGAATAAATGATTACCAGCCTACAATCCACACTGCCAGAGAAGCTAGTAAACAAGGAGCGCCCTAAGAGAGACATACACAGTCCCATGGAGAAGAGGAAAGGGTCAAGATCTCCTGAGCAAATTGAGAGCACCAGAAGAGTGGGGAGGGAGCTATGAGAATGAAAAGGGGAAAATAGGAGTGGCGAGGAGGACATGAGGGAGCAGAAACTTTGAGTAATGGGAAGAATAGAAGATAACAAGTTTGGAGATACTATAAAAGAGGGAGAAATTTTAGGTTTACAAAGAAATCAGGGTCTAGGGAAATGTCTGGAGATCTACAAAGATGACACCAGCTAACAATATAAGTAACAGAAGAGAGGATACCTTAAATGCCCTCCCATGATAATGAGATTGATGACTGACTTATATGCCACCCAATAGCCCTTATCCAACCGCTGGTGTCAGTAGAAGCAGACACCCACAGCTTACCACTGAACTGAACTGGAATCCTGATGCAGAGAAGGATGAGTGAAGAGCAAAGGGGTCCAGACAAGGCTGGTGAAACTCACAGAAACAACTGACCTGAACATCGGGGAACTCTTGCTCCCCAGAATGATACCTCGGATACCAGCATGGGACTGATCCTGACCCAAGGAAGATGGATTTCATTGAGGAAACCTCGGAAACTTAAAGGACCTCCTGTAGCAGTTCAGTACTTATCCATAGTATAGGTGTCGACTTTGGGAGCCCATTTCCACATAGAGGAATACTTCCTGAGCCAAGACACATGGGGTTGGGCCTAGACCCTATACCAAAGGATATTATAGACTCTGATGTCAGGCTTTGGAAGGCCTTAGCATCCAGGGGGAGCAGAAAGGATATATGATAGGTAGGGTTTTAGTTCAGGTTGTAGGGGAGAATGGGAGGCAGAAGCGAACTGGGATTGTCATGTAAAACAATCTTGTTTCTAATTCAAATAAAAAATTCTGAAAGAAAAATAATAATTGTCAGGTAAGAATGGCATTTCCTATGATCAGTCCATTTATTTTTGGCAAATTTGGAGTTTTGTATTATCTATCCTTAATCCAATGTTTTATACCAAAACCATTTTTTTAATAACTTGTATTACCATTCTAAACATTGGCCATTTAGAGTTTTTATTGAACCAACAAGAGTTATTATTCCACATCAGGAATAAAAAATGCAAAATAAAAAAATCCTATAATGGCTCCCTCTAATATGGTATGTCTTTTCTTACTCTTCTATTCTTCCCAGACTCAATCTTACTTCTCTGTAATCTCCTATCCCCTCCTCTTCTCACATTCCATATTTCATAACTCCATCTCCCCTCCCCCATGCTCCTAACGCTCTCAGGAGATCTTGTCCCTTTCCCATCCTCTGGAGGATGAAGTATGTCTGCCTTTGGTCCTCCATTTTTTCCTACCTTTCCAGGTGATGTGGTTTCTTGGGTGGCCATACCCTGATCCATATCTAAAATTACTATATGATTGAGCACAAAGCAGCTTTGTCTTTTTGTGACTGGGTTACCACACTCAGGATAGTTTCTTCTTGTTCCATCCATTTGTCTGTGACTTTCAAGTTTCCATTGTTTTTTTTTCTGTTGAGTAGTATTCATTTTGTAAATGTACCACATTTTCTTAATCCATTCCTCAGTGGAGGGGCATCTAGGTTGCTTCCAGGTTCTTCCTCTTTCAAACAATGCTGTTATGAACATAGTTAAACAGATGACTTTGCTGTATGAATGTTCATCTTTTAGGTATTTGCCTAAGAGTGGAAATGTAGACTGTTTCCCATTTTCCCGAGGAACCACCATATTGATTTCCAAAGTGGCTTTATGTGTTTGCACTCCCACCAGCAGTAGAGGTGTGTTCCCCTTTCTCCAAATCCTCTCCAGCATAACCTGTCATTGGTGGTTTTGATTTTAGCCATTCTGACAGAAGCAAGATGGTATCTCAGTGTTGTATTGATTTGCATTTCCCTCATGGCTAATTATATTAAGCACTTTCTCAAGTGTCTTTTAATCATTCTAGATTCATCTATTGAGAAATCTCTAATTCTTTACCCCACTTTTTAAGCGGAATTGTTGGTGTTTTGATGATGAGCCTATTGAGTTCTTCGTATAATTTGGAAAATAGGCCTCTGTAAGATGTAGGGTTAGTGAATATCTTTTGCCAGTCTTTGCCATTTTGTCTTGTTGCCTCTGTCCTTTGCCTTACAGAAGCTTCTCAGTTTCAGGAGGTCCCATTTATTAATTGTTGATCTCAGTATCAGTGCTACTGTTGTTATGTTCAGGAATGTGTCCTCTGTACCAATTGTTTGAAGGTCCCTCCTATTTTTGCTTCTAAGAGTTTCAGTGTGGCTGGATATATGTTGAGATCTTTGATACATTTGGACTTAAGTTTTGTGCATGGCAATAGATACTGACCCATCTGTAGTCTACACATCAGCATCCAGTATGCCAGCACAATTTTCTAAAGATGCTTCCTTTTTTCCATTGTATAATTTAACTTCATTGTCAAAATCAGGTGTTCATAGGTGTTTTCATCCATATAATTGTTTTCAGAGTCATTCCATTTGTTTAACTGTTTTGAATTATTTTCTTCCTTGTTTGTGATAGAGCATCAGTTGGGTTTTATTGACCTGAAACAAACTGAATTATAAGGCATTGATTACCTATCGCAAGAGATCAGTCCTCTTCTGGTGAAAACACTAGAGCAGGGTTTTACATTTTTACTAGTTTTTTATGCGTAGCTCAAGGGTCTAAAAGAAGAGTTCAAGGGTCACATTGAGGGAATTTTGTGAAAATTTTGAAGTCTGTGTTTATTTAATTTTTATACACATTGAATTATAGGGAGCTGCAAAACATTAGTCAAGATCAACCTATTCCTTTCCTATGTTTTCTTTGTTCTTTTGATTAAATGTTGACAATATTTTTCCTGCCTCACTTCTTGGCTTTTTCTCAAAAAACCTGTTCACTCTTTCAAAAATATTTTACATATTTTTGATATTTGTACTTTGTGACAAGTATAGACCTCATAAAATGTGAATCTGTGTATTGATTTTCTGTAATGTATAAGGGTAAAATAGTTACATTCATTTTCTTAAAAATGATGGACCTTACCAATTTGTCTTCATAAAATGTCTCTTTTTAGTAGATTTTTTTTAATTTGAATTAGCAACAAGATTTTTTTAACATGTCAATCCCAGGTGCCTCTCCATCCCCTCCTCCCCAACTACCCCCACAACTAAAACCCTACCTATCACATATCCTTTCTGCTCCCCAGGGAGTGTCTGGCCTTCAATAGGGGGTCATCAGAGTCTATCATATCCTTTGGGATAGGGCCTAGGCCCATCCCTATGAGTCTTGCCTCAGGGAATATCCCTCTATGTGGAATGGGCTCCCAATCTCCATACCTATGCGATATGTACTGATCTACTACCAGAGGCCCCATAGATTTCTGAGGCCTCCTCACTGACTTCCACACTCAGGGGGTCTGGATCAATCCCATTGTGTTTTCCCAGGTATGTGTCTGGGGACTACGATCTCCCCGTTGTTCAGGTCAGCAGTTTCTGTGGGTTTCACTAAGCTGGTCTGGACCACTTTGCTCATCACTCATCCTTCTCTGCAATTGGATTCCAATTCAGTTCATTGAGTAGTTGTGGGTGTATGATTCTACTTCCATCAGCTGATGGATGAAGGCTGTAGGATGGCATATAAGTTAGTCATCAATCTCATTGTCAGGGGAGGGCATTTAAGGCAGTCTCTCTTCTTTTGCTTACATTGTTAGTTCATGTCATTTTGCAGATCTCCAGACATTTCCTTAGTGTCTGATTTCTCTTTAAAACTAAAATCTTCTATTCTTCCCACAACTCAAATGTTCTGCTCCCTCATGTCCTCCTCACCACTAATCTTATTAAAAAATCAGTAGTCTTCATATATATAATATATATATATATATATAATATATATATATATATGATAAATGGGCTGAGAAAGAAATCAGAGAAAGATAACCATTCCCAATAAACAAAAAGAATATAAAATATCTTGTTCTGACTCTAACTAAACCAGTGAAAGACCTGTGTGACAAGAACTTTAATTCTTTAAGAAGGAAATTGAAGAAGATATCATAAAATTGAATGATCTCCCATGCTCCTGCATAGATGGGATGAACATAATAAAATGGCAATCTTCCCAAAAGCAATCTATAGATTCAATGCAATCCCCATCAAAATCCCATCACAATTCTTCACAGAACTTGAATGAACAGTACTCAATTACATGTGGATAAGCAATCCTGTATAATAAAGGAACTTCCATAGGCATTCCCATTCCTGAATTCACACACTACTATAGAACAACAATAATGTAAATAGCTTGGTATTGGCATAAAAACTGACAAGTAGACAAAAAGGATTTAATCAACGACACTGATATTAATACACACAGCTATGAAAACCTGATTTTTGAAAAGAAGCAAAATTATAAATTGGAAAAAAGGAAGTATCTTCAGCAAAGGCTGCTGGCATTACTGGAAACAGACATGTAGAAGATTGAAGATAGATCCATACTCATTGCCATGTGCAGAACATAAACTCAAATTGATCAAGACATCAACATGAAACCAGTCATATTAAACCACTTAGAAGAGAAATTGGAAGTATACTTGAATGCATTGACACAGGACACTACTTGCTGAACATAACAACATTAAAACAGACATTTAGATTGAGAATTAATAAATGGGGACTCATGATACTGAGAAGCTTCTGTAAGGGAAAGGATAGATTTAACCAGACATTAGGGCAGCCTACAGAATGGGAAAAGATCTTCTGAAACCCAGCTTCTGATAAAGGCCTGATCTCGAAAATATAAAATGAACTCAAGAAAATAGTAACACAAACACAAAATACTCCACTTAACATGAGGGTACAAATCTAAATAGAGAATTCTCAACACAGAAATGGCAAATGGTCAAAAGCCACTTAAGGAATTGCTCAACATCCTTAGACATCTGGGCAATGAAGATCAGAACATCTTTGAGATACCCTTTTAACTGTCAAAATGGCTAAAATAAAAAAAAACACCAATGGCTGCTTATACTGGAGAGGATATGGAGAAAGTGAACACTCCTTCATTGCTGGTGGTAATGAAAACTTATACAGTGACTTAAAAATTAGTGAGGTAGTTTCTCACAAAAATGGAATGAGTCTACCTGAAGATCCAAAAATTCCAGTCTTAGGAATAAAAGCAATTGGTGATTATTGATACCACAAGTACATTTTTTCAACTATGTTCATAGCAGCACTATTTTCAATAGTCAGAATCTGAAATATAAGCAAACTTGATGCCCTTCAGTCAAAGAATGGATAAAGAAAATGCCGAAAATATAAGCTATATAGTACTTCTCTGCATTAAAAAAATAACAATTTGAAAATTGCAGGCAAATGGAGGAAACTAGAAGAAAGCATGCTGAAGCGAGGTAACCCAGACACATAAAGAGAAGCATGGAATGTACTCACTCATAAGTGGGTATTAGATATAGCACAAAGAAAAACCTGCCTACAATCTATGACCCCAGAGAAGCTAGGAATCAAGTAGGACTCTAAGAGAGACTTACATTGATCCCCTGAGAGGGGGAAATGGAGAAGATATCCTGAGTAAATTGGGAGCATGAGGGGAGGGAATAGGGACCTAAGAGAAAAAGGAGGGGAAACCAAAATGGAGAGAGGGAGGAGAAGGTAAGTGACCAGGAAGATCAAGTTGGAGCAAGGGCAGAGAATGAGAACAGGGATAGTGATGCCTTGGTAGAGGAAGCCATTATATGATTAAAAAGTAAATAGACAATAGAAAAATTCTGAGGAATGTATAAGGATTCCTTCAAATAAGAATCTAAAATGTGGGTTAGAGTGTATGTTAAATGCCATTTCCTTGTAATAAGATTGATGTCTCTCTCAAATGCCAACATATCCCCTTCATCCACTACCTGATGGAAGCAGAAGCAGAAAGTCACAGGTAAGCACAGAGCCTCAAACCTTAATTCCATTTATGCAGAGGGAGGAGTGATGAGCAAAGGGGTCAAGATCATTTTGGAGAAAAACACAGGAACAGTTGACCTGAGCAAGTGAGAACTCACAGACTCCAGAGTGACAGCGGTGAAACCTGTATAAGCCAAAGCAGCCCCCTCATGGTATTCAAGTTGGTGAGATTTGCATCTTTTGGGGCCACTGGAAGTAGAACCCGAATTTATCTTTATTCCATGAAATGGCTTTTTGAAGCCCTTTCAATTTACAAGGTTACTTTTTCAACCTAGATACTGGAGGGAGGGCCTTGGTTCTGCAAAAATAATGTGAAAGGCTTTGATGATGCACCATTAGAAGCCTGACCATTCTGAAGAGTGAATGGGCTTGGGATGGGGAGATGGTGAGGGTACGAGTGGGAGAGGGAACAGAGATTGAAATGTAAAATATGAATGATTTTAATTTAAATTAAAAAATAAAAATAACAACATGGCTGCTGATATTTAATGGCAGGAAATGTATAAGATAAAACTGTTCAACTTACTATTTTCTAAACTTAAAACAAATAGAGAAACAAGAATATAAGAACATTAAAAAGCAATAAAGTCATGTCTATATTTTATTACATTTTGGACAATGTGAATGCCAATTTTTATCTGTTTATTTCCACGATGTAGCTGTCACTGTAACATTTTCTTTTGATACTAAACTCTGAGTGCAAAATGATGGGCTTGCTCCATAATAAAACTTGATTGAAAGCTGTAGATTTGGTATCACGACATTAGGTGAACTATAGGGTTCTGATGCCACTATTTAGAGCAGACCAATATTACCTTGATGTAGAATGCCTCAGTCTCCTTTAGTCAAATCAGGCTGAGAAGAAGGCCTGACACCTCCTCGATGAGAAGAAAACAATATCTTATCCTTTAATGGATAGAGGTTGAGAATAGAGAGCATTCTATGGGAAAGCTCTAAAAGCTCTAGGTTAAATCATGTGATCTGGAGGCCCAATAGACTGAAGATGTATAATTGAGTCACAATTAATTGAGGAGGCAGATTGGAATCCACATATGTAGTTTTTCAATATATCCCACTCCCATAGAGAGAGGTCTTGTAATCCAGAAGTCAGAGGAGATAAATCATCAGAATTACTAAGGAAATTAGAAATGGTTCATGCCTGCATAGAATATAGGAATAGCTCAAACAATCCATTGTCAGATAGATCTCTTAAGTTTATTCATCTGTTTAGACATATGTACGAATGTTGGGGTCCACACCCCTTTTTCCACCATAAGGCAATGAAATTCAGGACTGGGCTCTACTTCACAATCCTCAGCCCTGTTCTCCAGTGATCTCGGTGTCAATTGTGGTGAATGTAATGACTCTAGTTAGTTAGGAACAAGCTGATGACCCTGAATCAGAGGACAATAAGGGCCTTTTGTGAGTAAAAGCTCATGTGATGAGAATTCAGCATTAAAATGCAGCAGGATAGTGGCCCTTGAGTTTAAATGACACCCTACTAGATAATATTGATGAGTCTATTTTCTAAAGAATACATCGAATTTATGAGACTGCTTTGTTCATTGAGGACTGTTAAATTTTTATGAAAGCAGGCATATCTGCAGTCATTTTTCATAGGGAAATGCATTCTTAAATTAAAGTTGGGGGGAGATAGTTGGAAGGACCAAGGGCAAAAGAGTATATTCTTGGACCCTTTTGGTGAATTCCTACTTTCAATGATTTTGGAACACCTAAGGAGATTTGTAATGCCTTCAGAAAAGTGTATATATCCAATGTTCCCATATTTACAAGAAGATGATGGTACATTTCTATGGTCTGATTTGTAAATACTTCAACCTTATTTCTGAGATATATATATAGGCTTATTGTGCAGAAGGACAATATCTTATCCTTTAATGTGTAGTTGTACACCAGAGACCTGGGTGCTTACAAGAAATCAGAGTGCTTTTGTACGTAAGTTGAACATTTAAGTCCATTTTGTACATAGAAGAAAAACTGAATGTAAACTGGGTAATGTAAATAGACGTTCTAGATGCCTTTGACAGAAATGTGTCAGGGTACCTTATAAAGTAGAGGAAAACAAATGTACTGCACCAGATTCCAAGAGAATATTAAGTTTATAATAGACACATCATTCAAATATTCAATGCATGTAGGACACCAGTCTCAGAATTTCTTCTAAGAAGATGCTGGCCCTTGAAGTGGAGTTGTAGATCCCGTGTGTTAGAAGGGTAGGTGAATAGCCACTGGGTCAATGGGAGTTCGTCTGTAGTATTCTCAACAAGAGCATGAAATTATGGATCTACCTTGCTGTAAAAGCTAATCAAAGGAATATGTGTCAGGTCACTTGAAACAAAGGGAAAGATGTGAGAGCACTTTTTAAAATTTGTAATCCTTTAAGGCCCCAGCTTTGTAGAGCATGATTTTCTGTGACGCTCTTGGTAGAGCGAGAGCATTAAGGCTCATATTGTGCTTATAGATAAATAATTGGTCCCTTAAAGTAAGAAGACAAATTTCTCATGACATTTTCATAAAAAGAGGGTGTCATGAGTTTCACTATATTCAAAGTAACAATGTGCGATCAGGGTGGCCAAATGGAGAAGGACAGAATGGGGTCCTGTGTGAAGGGGCAATTTAACCCATTGTCAATAGGGCAGATAGTGAGCATATTTTTAATAAAGGAAATATGAGGTCGAATATAGGTCAAAATTAGCTACCATAATTGCCCTTGATGAAGGACCTACCTTTTGGTTAAGGAGGAAAAGTTCTATCAATTAGGCAAATGTTGAATTCCTTCCTGTGAAGTCGACAGTGGGTCCCACCACTGCTTCTTCATCTAGCAGTTCTTCACACATTAGGATATCCATGACTTTTGGGGAATTTGGAAGACAACAAGTATCAACTTCAGTGTTTTTGAACAGCTGGTGCTCCTGTGTCAACCATACTGTCTCCTTAGTTTTGTGCTCAACAACCCAGATCAGTGTACGAATGGAAACTGCAATATTTCTTGTGACTGGATTGCTGGCAGTGTCCTCCAATCCTCCATATGCTCACTATGATTAGGATCTGCAAACTCTCTCTCGAGTGGATTCCAGTGTTGAGAACTTAAAACTAGGCTGCACATTAACCATAGGAAAAATGTCTGAGACTTAACTTATGAGTCTGTGGAGATTGGTGTAAACTACATTATAGCACACATAAAATACTCTTGAAAAAATCCTCAATGGAATTGTGTAAGGCAGATTAGAAGAAAGCAAAGTACTAGGCCATCTTGTAGTGTTACATAGAATTCCAAGGCAAATTTTAAAGTCAGAAGGAAAAGGGAGTTATGGGCCTCACCATATTGCATAACCAAACACATTATCTCTACATCTGTGGTTCTAAATCTTCATTCTAATTTGTAAGGTTCTTATCCTTACATATCCCATATTAACATTGACATATTCTAACCATTTGTCAAAGAGAAATAACAAAAATTGCTTTCTCTGTGGACTTTCCAAGTTTAACCTAAGCTACATGGCATAGAACAAAGTGTGGATTCTCATTGTTTAGATTATTTACTACTGGAT